>NW_004524782.1:2923176-2984365 GCF_000260255.1 Octodon degus
AAAAAAAAAAAAAAAAAAAAAAAAAAAAGAAGCTCATGTTAATTGAAGCAATAGAGAAAATGACAAATATGAAGCCTGATACATTCCCTGGTTGAATAAAAAGCTAAAAAATGTATATACATTGAAAAAAATATACAGCATATTACAAGTAGGAAAATAAATAGAAGGAAATTCTGCATTAGCTGATAGTGTGATTAGTGTTTAAATGTATTATCCTTCATAAAATCAAATAAAAATGAAGAAATAGCCCAACATCTTAATTTTTTATAAAACCTAAATCATTGTAATTTATAGAAAGTAAGAGTGAAATGTTGGTTATGGATGATAAGACAGGAGAAATGGATAGTTATTAAATATCCACTACAATGTTGCAGTAAGAAAAAAAATTTCTAGACATCTACATGACAGTGTACATATCATTAATATTATTTTATTGTATAATAAAAAATTTAAAAGAGTTGATCTCAAGACACTGATTTTTAAAATAAAATTAATATCTAATTTTTTACACAGGATGTGAATGTAGCTTATTGGTATATTCCTGGGTAGCTTGTGTATAGACCTACACTTGGTAATTCTGATTGAAAAAATGCCCTAGAATTTAACCTTTGTAAATTTTTCACTCTTGAGAAACAATTTAGGTCATAAAATCTTGTAGGTAAATGCTGTAACATTGATCCACGTTACCAAATTCAGTCAAATATTCAAAGAATATTTTTAAGGCACAAGAAGACACCTAAAGGTTATTTTATCCCAATAGCAATTTTCTGCAGCAATTAAAAATAGAATTTTTCTTTTCTGTAAATGCATCTTCTCTAACTTCACGTGAGAAAAGCAGGCTCACTATAATGATCTGGGCACAGATTTCTTCAGTAGATGAGAGTTTCCTTTCTGCCAACTGTAACATAAAAAAAAATCTCTTAGATTTAAAAATGGATGTTACTTCAAGGTACATGGATCCAGCAGAGAAATAAAAGTTAAAATTATACTCTTTTTTTCTCCATTATTCTATTGAGAAACAATTAGCAATGAGACAGTTTCAAATCAAATTGGTAGGACAGTTTCAATAATTAACACATTGCATACATTCTTCCTAGTTGTTAATTGCTGTACAAGATGCGGACATGATATTCTATTTATAAACACCATTAGAACAAATCCCTCTATTCATTAACAGAATGTAACTATATATCTATCCTAACCACTTTGAATACAGAGATACAAAATGGACACTCATCTGTAACCCTTTTTTTTGTTAAGTTCTGTTCTTTGAATATTATAGGTGTGTAAACTCAGCAAAATATTCTAAAAGAGTCCCGTAGCCTATAATAGTATTGGGTCTTCTGCTTGACTGGCAATGTCAGAAATTGTTGACCTGAGTCCCCCACAGCTCAACATAACAGCATGGATTTACTTCTTATATTTCGTTTTTATATTTTTCTGCTGGATGGTTAAGACCAAAGTAAAGCAGGACATATGCAACAAGAGTTGCAGCTTTTGGGTCTGATAATGTCAGTGAAATCCCCTCAAGCTTTATCCTGAGATCCTGTACCTCAGATTGTAGAACCTTTGTCAGTGTCAGCCATGTGGAAGAGTCATGGCCATTACTTGGCCAATGTGCTCTCTGTGAAAGCCTGAGAGAATGTTTTCTCTCCATGTGACTCTCCTTAGGCACACTCTACATCATCGATCACTTTCCTCTTTGGCCCCATAATCTCCTTGATCAGAAAATTTGGGACACTACCAAGTTACATGACCTTACAGTACAAGTTCTCATATGTCCTGAGTCTTAATTGACCTTTCAAGGCTAGGGCCAAAATGTTGGCTTTCCTTGCAGCCCTCCTTTTTCTATAATTTTGCTTTGTAAACTCAGGTTGTTCACCATCCAGAAGACAAGCTTATTGTTGTTACCATACAATTTAGGCTGTTAAGCTTAACCTCACTATCTGTCTGAATATCAGAATCTTAGGCATAACATGGAACAGGTATTTTTCATCAAGCACTGATATGTTGAACTTTAAGTCCCTATAGAATATGATAAAAAACATTTAAAATTTAGAATATATTTTTTAAAATGGGCATAAAGAATTATATGCTTCTTATGTTTATACGTAAGTCCAAAAATCTAACCATATACAACCTTGAAGCAGGACAGTCCCACTTTATTCCTTTTCCTATCTCTTGCCTTCATTCACCACCCCCTTCTTTTTAAACAATCATCTACCTGAGAGATAGCACAGCAGGAACTGACATGTCTTGACAAGCAGTCCATATTCAGAAGACCAGAATGACAGGCACTCCAAGCATGAAACTACTATTATAGATTACCATCTGCAGTGCATTAGCTTAGTTCAAAGATATCAGTATATATAGTTAGTCAGGGTGAGAATCTTTCCAATTAACTGCTAGATTCAAAAATCTTCTGGAGATTCTCAGAATCATTGCCTTGCCCATCTTCTACACATAACTGTATGGCTTGACTTGTTCATGTTTCCTAGCTCTTCTCCTTTCCCTCTTTTGATTAGTTATTCCTTGAGTTCCTGCTTTCCTTTTACTTGTATTATACTTTTCTATTTGTATTTCTTCTTTTGAGTTCTTATACTAGGGAAACTGTATGATATTTACATATGTGTGTCTGGTTTATTTCACTTATGAGTATATCTTCAAGGGGCATCCAGTGAAATATAAATGCTTCAAGTTTATCATTCATTATAGCTGAGTAATACTCCACTGTATAAAAATACCACATCTTTTTAAACCATTGCTCATGTGACAGGCATCTTAGTTGTTTCCAAGATTTGGCTATCACAAATTTTGCTGCTGTAAACATAGGTACATGGATATCACTATGATATGTTATTTTCAGTTCCTCCAGGAAAATTGTCAGTAGGGGGATAGCTAGCTTGAATGAGATTTCCAGTCCTAGTTTCTTAAGCAGTCTTCACATTGATTTTCACAGTACCTGCACCAGTCTACATTCCCACCAGCAGTGCAGATGGGTTTCCATTTCCCTACAGCCTCTCCAAAATTGTTGTTGGTTGATTTCTTTATGATAGGCATTCTTTCAGGGGTGAGATGGTATCTCACTGTTGTTTTAATTTACATTTCACAGATTGCTAGTGATGTGGAACATTTTTTTCATATATTTATTCGCTTCTTTAATTTCATCCATTGAGAAGTGTGTGTTCGTATTGGATTCCCATTTCTGGATTGGGTCTTTAAATTTAGGGGCCCTAGTGTATTTTAGTTCTTTATAAATTCTAGAGAGCAGAACTTTATCTGAGTGCATATTAGTTAACATTTTTTCAAAATTTGTGGGTTTTCTTTTCACTTTGTTAGTAATTACTTTTGACGTGCAAAACTTCTCAGTAAGAGTTGGTCGCCGTTGTTAATTCTTGCAAGTGTTTCCCATGCAATTTGATTTTTGTTAATGAACTCTTTGCCTACTTCTAGGTCTTCAAGAGTTCCTCCTACTTTCTATTCCAGGAGATTTACTCTTTCTGTTTTAATATTTATATCGTTAACCCATTTTGACTTTAGCTTAGTGCATGGTGACTGACCTGGGTCAAGTGTTAGATTTTGGCATGTAGAGAGCCAATTTTTTCCAGCACCTTTTGTTAAAGAGACTATCTTTCTTCCAGAAAACATGTTTGGTCCCTTTGTCGAAGATCAGGTGCCTGAATGTGTTTATAGAGGACTCTGCATCTTCTAATTTATTCCATTGATCCTCAGGTCTATTTGGTTGCCAATACCATGTTGATTTTATCACAGTAGCTTTTTAATATAATTTCAATCAGGAATTGTAATGCCTCTGGCCTTGCATTTGTTGGTCAGGGTTGCCTTTTCTATTCTAGATCTTTTCTTCTTCCAAATAAATTTTAGCAGTGATTTGTCTTGGTCTGGGAGGTATGTTGGTAGTAGTTTGAAAGGGTTTGAATTAAATCTGTACAACAATTTTTGGAGTATGACCAACTTCACGATGTTGTTTCTTTCTATCCATGGACAGGAAATTTCTTTCCAATTTCTGAAATCTTCAATGATCTCTTTTTTCAGAGTTCTGCAATTTTCCATGAGAAGAACTTGGACTTCTTTGTGAATTAAGTGAATTCCAAGATATTTCATTTTCGGTCATATTATTGTAAAATGTACTGTTTCTCTAATTTCCCTCTCATCGTGTTTGTTATCTGTGTAGAGGAATACTATTTACTTTTGAGTATTGACTTTGTATCCTGCTATGCTACTGAATTTGTGTATAATTGTCTTAGCTTCTGGGTGGAGATTTTTAGTTCTTCCATTAAAGTATCATGTCATCTGTCAAAAATGATAATTAAACTTCTTCTTTGCCTATTCTTATTCTTTTAATTTCCTCCCCTTTTCTAATGACTCCAGCTAATGATTACAAAACTATATTGAATAGTAATGGTGATAGAGGATATCCTTGTCTTATATGAGATCTGAGAGTAAAAGACTTCATTTTTTCCCCATTTAGAATTATATTAGCCTTTGAATTGCCATAGATGGCTTCTGTCAGATTGAAGTAGAGGCCTTCTATTCCAGTTTTATGTAGGAATTTGAACATGAATGAGTGTTGGACTTTGTCAAAAGCCTTTTCAGCATCAGTTGAGATGATCATGGGGTTTTTAGATTTCATTCTATTTATATAGTGTATTACACTTATAGATTTGCAAATATTGAACCACCTTTGCATCCCTGGGATGAATCCTACCTGGTCTTGGTGTATGATCTTCTTGTTGATATGCTGTATTCTACTTGTTAGGATTTTATGGAGGATTTTTGTATCTATTTTCATGTGGGAGATTGCACTGTAGTTCTTTTTTAAGTTGTGTCTTTCCCTGGTTTTTAAATCAATGTAATGCTTGCCTCCAGGATTGATTTAGAAGGGTTGCTTCCTTTTCAATTTCATTGAAGAGTTTGAGGGGCACAATCATTGTATCTTCTATAGATTTCTTGTAGAATTCAGCTGTGAATCCATCAGGACCTGGATTTTTCTTTGTTGGCAGGCTTTTTATTACATTTCGTATTTCATTGGATGTTATTGGGTTATCGAGAGTTGTTATATGTTCTTGATTTAGTTTTGGTAATTTTGTGCTCTCTGTGAAAGCCTGAGAGAATGTTTTCTCTCCATGTGACTCTTCTTAGGCACACTCTACTTCATCAATCACTTTCCTCTTTGGCCCCATAGTCTCCTTGATCAGAAAATTTGGGACACTACCGAGTTACATGACGTTACAGTACAAGTTCTCATATGTCCTGAGTCTTAAGTGAGATTGGAAGACTAGGGCCAAAATGTTGGCTTTCCTTGCAGCCCTCCTTTTTCTCTAATTTTAATCTGCAAACTTAGGTTGTTAAACATCCAGAAGAGAAGTTTGTTGTTATTACCATACAACTTAGGCTGTTAAGCTTAACCTCGCTATCTGTCTGAATATCAAACATCTTAGGCATAATATGGAACAGGTATTTTTCATCAAGTACTGATATGTTCCACTTTAAGTCCCTACAGAATATGCTGAAACAATATTTAAGAATTAGAATATATTTTAAAAGTAGGCATAAAGAATTATGTAATTCTTATGTTTACACATAAATCCAAAAATCTAATGATATACAACCTTGAAGCGGGACAGTCCCACAATATTCTTTTTCCTGTCTCTTGCTTTCCTTCACCACGCCCTTCTTCTTAAGCATCCACCTACAGAGACATCATAGCAGCAACTGGCATGTCATGAGAAGCAGCCCATATTCAGAAGACCAGAATGACAGGCACTCCAAGCATGAAACTACTATTACAGATTACCATCTGCAGTGCATTTGCTTAGTTCACAGGATAGTGAGTAAGGGTGAGAATCTTTCCAATTAACTGCTAGATTCAAAAATCTTCTGGAGATTCTCAGAATCATTGCCTTGTCCATCTTCTACATATAAATGTATGGCTTGACATTGTCATGTTTCCTAGCTCTTCTCCTTTCCCTCACTTGATTAGTTAGTCCTCGAGGACCTGCTTTCCTTTTACTTGTATTATACTTCTCTATTTGTACATCTACCTTTGAATTCTTATAATAGGGAAACTATACAATATTTACACATGTGTGTGTGGTTTATTTCACTTATGAGTATATCTTCAAGTGGCATCCACTTCAATATGAAGGCTTCTAATTTATCATTCTTAATAGCTGGATACATACTCCATTGTGTAAAAATACCACATCTTTCTCAACCTTTACTCAGGTGATGGGCATCTTGGTTGTTTCCAAGATTTGGCTATCACAAATTGTACTGCTATATACATAGGCATACATATATCCGTATGATATGATTTTTCAGATCCTTCGGGAAAATTCCCAATGGAGAATACCTGGTTTAAATGGGATTTCCAGTCCAACTTTTCTAAGGAGTCTCCACACTGATTTCCATAATGGTTGCACCAGTTTACATTCCTACCAGCAGTGGAGAAGGGTTCCTTTTTTCCCACAGCCTCACCAACATTTATTGTTGGGTGATTGTTTTGTGATAACCAATCTTTCTGGTGTGAGATGGCATCTCAGTATCGTTTTAATTTGCATTTCACGGATGGATAGTGATGTGGAGTATTTCTTCATATATATATTCTCTTCTTTAATTTAATCCTCTGAGAAGCATGTGTTCATCTTGGATGCCGATTTCTAGATTGGGTCTTTAAATTTTGGGGTCCTAGTGTTTTTTAGTTGTTTATAAATACTAGAGAGCAGACCTTTGTCTGAGTTCTTATTTGTCATGATATTTTCCAAATTTGTCGGTTGCCCTTTAACTCTGTTGGTAATTTTTTTTTTTTGATGTGAAAATCTTCTCAGTAAGAGCAGGTCCCAGTTGTTAATCCTTTCAAATGTTTCCTGTGCGATTTGATTTCTGTTCATGAAGTCTTTTACTACCCTTATATCTTCAAGAGTTCCTTGTACTTTTTCTTCCAGGAGATTTAGTGTCTCTGTTTTAATGTTTAGATCTTTAATGCATTTTGACTTCAATATAATGCATGGTGATAGATCTGTGTCAAGCTTTATTTTTTGGCATGTAGCGAGTCAGTTTTTCAAGCACAATTTGTTAAAGAGGCTATATTTCTTCCAGTGAGTATGTTTGGCCCTTTTGTCAAAGATAAGGTGGCTGAGTGTGTTCGTAGGGGATTCAGCATCTTCTAATCTATTCCATTGATCCTCAGGCCTATTTTGATGCCAGTAACATGCTGATTTAATCACAATAGGCTTGAAGTATAATTTCAACGCAAGAATTGCAATGCCTCCTGCCTTTTCTTTATTGCCAGAATTGCCTTTGTTATTCTAGGTCTTTCTTGGTTCCAGATAAATTTTAGGAATGATTTCTGTATGTCTGAGATATGTTCGTGGTAGTGTGATAGGGATTGCATTAAATCTATACAGCAATTTTGGGAGTATGGCCATCTTCACAATGTTGGTTCTTCCTATCCAGGAACATGGAATATCTTTCCATTTTCTACAATCCTGTATGATCTCTTTTTTCAGAGTACTATAATTTTCCTTGAGAAGATCTTTGATTTCTTTAGTTAAATTAATTCAAGGTATTTCATTTTCCTCAGTGCTATTGTAAAAGATATTGTTTCTATAATTTCACTCTCATTGTGTTTGTGGTCTGTGTAGAGGTATGCCGTTGACTTTTGGGTATTGACTTTATAACCTGCTATCCTATTGAATTTCTGTATTAATTTTAGTAGATTCTTGGAGATTTTTGGGTCTTCCAAGTAAAGTATCATGTCATCTACAAATAAAGATAATTTAACTTCTTCTTTACCTATTTTTATTTCTTTTATTTCTTTCTCTTGTCTAAGGGCTGTAGCTAATGATTCCAGAACTATACTGAATAGGAGTGGTGATAGAAGACATCCTTGTTTTGTACCAGATCTAAGAGTAAAAAATTTCAGATTTTCCCCCTTTAGGATTGTGTTAGCCATTGGGTTTTCATCAATGGCTTTTACAAGATTGAAGTAGAGGCCGTGTATTCTAATTTTCTGTAGGACTTTCATTATGAATGAGTGTTGGACTTTGTCAGAAGCCTTTTCTGCATCAATGGAGATGATCATGTGGTTTTTAGTTTTAGCTCTATTTATATAGTGTATTACATGTATAGATTTTCGAATATTGAACCATCCTTGCATCCCTTGGATGAATCCTAACTGGTCATGGTGTTTGATCTTCTTGATAATTTCCTGTATTATATTTGCTAGGATTTTACTGACGATTTGGAATCTATGTTCATGAGCGATTTGCCTGTAGTTCTCTTTCTTAGTTGCATCTTTCCCTGGTTTTGGTATCAGTATAATACTTACCTCCAGGATTGATTTTGGGAGGATTGATTCCTTTTCAATTTCATGGAAGAGTTTGAGGAGTATAGGGACTACATCTTCTGTGAATTTTTTGCAGAATTCAGCTGTGAATACATCCCAACCTGGACTTTTCTTTGTTGGTAGGGTTTTAATTACATCTCGTATTTAATTGGCTGTTATTGGGCTATTGAGAGTGGTCATATCTTCTCGATTCAGTTGTGGTAATTTGTACCTTTCTAGGAATCTGTGCATTTCTTCTGTGTCTTCTATTCTGTGAGAGTAAAGATTGTCAAAGTAGCTATTGATAATATGAATTTCCACTGGGTCTGTGGTAATTATACCCTTTTAATTCCTTATTGCTTGTATTTGAATTTTTCTCTCCTCTTTTTGATGAGGTTAGCTAGAGGCTTATCAATTTCATTTAATCTTTCAAAGAACCAGATTTTGCTTTTCTAATTCTTTGAATTGCTTTCTTCATCTCAATTGAATTAATTTCTCCTCTAGTCTTTATGATTTTTTCCCGTCTTTGGGCTCTGGCTTTGGTTTGCTCTTCCTTTTTTAGTTGTTGAACGTGCAGCCTTAGGCTCTTTATTTGTTCCTGTTCTGTTTTCCTAATGTGTGAGTTCGCAGCTATTAATTTCGCTCTGAGAACTGCTTTCATCATATCCCATTAATTACGATAAATTGTTCGTGAATTTTCATTGAATTTTAGATATTGCTGAATTTCTTGTTTAATTTCATCTGTGACCCATTGGTTTCTGAGTAAGATGTCATTTCATTTCCATGTATTTTAGGTTTTTTTCTGGTTTATTTGTCATTTATTTCCAGTTTCATTTCACTGTGGTCAGATAATGATCATGGTATAATTTCTGATTTCTTACATATACTTAATCATGACTTATGGACCAGTATGTGGTTTATTTTAGAAAGTGACCCTTGTGCAGCTGAGAAAAATGTTTATTCACCTGTGTTTGGCTGGAACACTCTGTATACGTCCACCAAGTCCATTTGTTTCAAGCTCTAATTCAGTTCTGTTATTTCTTTGCTAAGCTTTTGTCTGGTTGACTTATCCTTCTGGAATAAGGGGTTCTTAAGGTCTCCTGTAAAGATTGTGGTATTGGATATTAGATTTTCATGTCCATTAAGATTTGCTTTGTATAGGTGTGTGCTCCCATGTTTGGTGCATACATACTTATGAGTGTTACCTCTTCCTCTTGAATTTTTCTCCCAACTAGTGTATAGTGGCCTTCTTTATTTCGCTTGATCATTGTGGGTTTGAAGTTGATACTATCTGCGAATAAGATTGGTACCCCTGCTTTTTTCTGAGATGCTGGGGCATGTAGTATTGTCTTCCAAACATTTACCTTCACCCTATGAATGTCTTCATGAGTTAAATGTGTTTCTTGTGTACAGCATATTTTTGGATTTTGTTTCCTAGCCCAATGTGGTAGTCTATTTCTCTTATTTGGTGAGTTGAGTCCATTTACATTGGTGGTTAGAAATGAGATGTATTGACTAATGATTGACATATTATTTACCTGTTGTCATTTACTCCTTTTTCTCCTGTGTTTAATTGCCTGCACTATTTAGTTGGTTGCTTCTGATCTCATTCGTGGAGTTCTTATCATTTTGGTCCCTCTCTAGAACATCTTTCAGTAGCCTGTGTAGGGTTGACTTTGTCATCATGAAATTCTTCCTCTGTTCTTTGTCATGAAAGTATTTAACTTCTCCATCAAACTTGAAAGAGAGTTTTGGATGGTTTAGCGGTCTGGGCTGGAATTTGTTTTCATAGAGAACTTAAAGTTCTCTGCTCCATTCTCTTCTTGACTTCATCGTTTGTAAAGAGAACTTGGCCATAATTCTGATGGGTTTTCCTTTGAATGTGATCTACTTCTTTTCTCTGTCGGCTTTCTGTATATTATTCTTGTGCTGAATTTCTGGGATCTTGACTCTTTTATGTCTTGTTTTGTTTTTAATGGGGTTGAGGTTACTCGGCGTTCTGTCAGCTTCGGTTACCTGAATGTCAGATTGTTTCCTCATATTTGGGAAGTTTTCTGCTATTACTTCTGCCCATATTTTTTAATGTCATTTTTATTGACTCCTTGTTTCTCAATGATGCCTATTATTCTCACATTGTTCATCTTTGCATCATCTTGCAGTTGATGGATTATTCTTTCCTGCATCCTAATTGTTTTAAAGAGATCGTTTCTTACCTTTTCACTAGCTGCACAATCGTCTTCAGGATCTGAAACTCTGTCTTCTCTTTCACTTGAATGGTTTTTCAAGCTTATGATTGAGATTTTAATGTCCTCTATATCTCTTTGACTCTGCCTCATGCGATCTATTTCTTTCCTATATTGCTCATTCAAGGAATCTGTCATTTTTCTTTTCTCCTCTATTTTTTTTTTATCAATGTCTTCTTTAGAATCAGTTATAAGTTCTTTTACTGCAGTGTTTTTTCAGATTGGGTTTCCTCCATATGTTTCTGTAGTTGACTTTTTACTTTAGATGCTATGAGTTCTGAGAATTCTTTTTTTTATTTCAGAAAGGAGTTCTGCTCTGAGTTCCTCTGTAACTTTCTGCTGTTGCTTATTTACTATCAACGCTATTAATTCATACATTTGAGCTGAGCTAGTGTCCTCTGCAGTTGTTTTGAGTGGGCTTTGGGTTTCCTCCATATGTTTCTGCTTTTGATTATTTACTGCAGATGTTTTTAATTCAGGGATTTCTTTTTTCATTTCCAATATGAGTTCCTCTATACCTTTCTGCAACTGTTTCTTTATTTCAGAAGCCATTGATTCATTGCTTTCAGCTGTGTGATTCCCAATTTGTTCTGTGTTACTGTCCTCTGTACTTGTTATTGGTGGACTTGGGTTCTGAGGTGGCATTTTGTTCCTTCTCATCATTTTGTGTAGCACTGTCTTCTGATCTTTGTTGTAGATCTTTGTTACAGTTATAACCTTAGCACCTACTGAAGTTGAGGTATGTATCTACAAAGTTTGGATTTTCCAGCTGTGCCTGACTTGGGTCTTGCTGCTGTGCTTATCTCCTTCCTGCTGCTGCCCTTGGGGATGAACCTGTTGTGCTTCTCTGAGAAGATGTTCTGCTCCTGGCCTAGCTGGGGGTTCTATCTCCTACACTCTCTGTAGGGATTGCAGGTGCAGGGGTTCACAACAGTATGCCAAGCCTGAACTGAGTCTGGAGGGGTCAAGGTAGAGTAGGGGGAAGAGACACCTCTCCCACACACTCACTGCGCATGGACTATGAATGACTATGCTTTTTTTTTTTTTAAAGGCCCTTGTGTTTGCCAGGCAAGTGCTTATTCTACTGAGTCATCTCCCCATCCCCTATGCTTTTGTTTTTAATCATAATACAATTTGTAAAGAAATCTCTTTTAAACAATGCAGAAATTCACTAAAAAAGTTACGAACTAAACAAAGCTTATTATATTTTATATTATTGACTTCCAATTATTTGTTCAGATTTCTACATCTAAGCCTATAATATCAGTTAAAAATTTTATTGAAAATTAAAAAGATGACAAAATTTTAAACATTACCTGTACCTTTCTTTAGACTGTCAGAAATCAGTATTATAGCTAAACAAGCTATCCTATGTATATTCATTTCCATTTCTTTTTACACTTATTGTTTTCCCTTTCCCACATTCTACTTGGTCCTTGCCTTGGAACTATATTTATGTAATGTCTTCCTGCTTTCTGAAGTCCTCAAAAACTGCTCTTTTGTCCATATCTTTATATCTGTGGTTATCCTTCCCAAAAACTCCTAATACCCTCCAAATGTTTACTTCTCATGCCATTTTTACTGTAGTGTTGATACTAAAGTGGCATAATGCTCGGTACAGTGACCAAAGTGCATATGGATACAGTGTAATGTTTTTTGAGCCTCCATTTCCATTGGATTTCATTAACCAAGATAAAACATTGAATTTGTGGTCAATTTAATGAAAATAGGCTATTAGGAAATAGCCAATTTCCTAAGAAATAGGCTATCAGAATTGCTTTAGATATCTGTAAAAAAGATTAGGAATTTGTATTTGAAGAGAAGGGTCTAATTTTGAAAACAATTTCTACATCTATTATGTAAAGAAACAAAGAAATAATCATGAATGAATTGGTATCTAGTTCATGGAATATGTGAGAAGTCACATGGAAACTGCATTTAATATCAAGTTATCAACAAAATGTTTTAAAATCAGTGAGTTACAAAAATGTTAGGCTACAAAATCCGTGGCTCAGGGACTTATGTCATTTATGAAAAACTGTAAATTCACCTGACCTCGTTTAATCTTTCAAGGCTTTCTCTTTCACACTAAGGACTTCTCTTGATGTAGCTTCTGGGTCTTAAGTACTTTCAAATATTTTGAGAAGACAGAGCATATCATTGCCTCAGATACATGAAGCCTACGAAACTGCCTACTTGTTTGTTTTTCTTTTCTATTACAAATATTCAAAGAGAATTCCATTCCTCAAGAATGCCAAATTCTTGTAACCTTTGGTAGTGTTATACCTTGCATGGAGTCATACTACTGCTTAAATAAGAAAAGTAATTTCTTTTATTAAAATAATTTTATTTTATTTTTAAGAGTAAATCTAAAAGCAAGAGCAAAAATCAGAAATAATTGCTGAAACAAAAAGCAACATACAACAATACATGTTACAGATTTTCAAAACAAGAATAGCTGATTAACAATGATTAATGCATTATCTATTTGTATCATTAAAACTTTTGGTCAGATTAACAGACATACTTACAAAAGGTTGGACATTTGATTGAATATTACCACTTGCTTTCAAGAAATCTTAATTTCTTTTTCTTGACTCTTTTTAATATTACCTTTTTAAAATGTATTTTAAAGAGAGTATAGCAATAATTGATATAATATCAGAAAAGATATCCATTTAGAAGACCAGGATGACAGATATTCAAGCATGGCTTTTGTATTACACGTTGCTGTCCTCAATGTAGTTGCATATTTCTCAATTATCAGCATACAGAGTTACTCAAAGGGAAAATTATATACATTCTCTACTGTATTCAATAAAACTGATGGAAATTCTAAGTACAACCACCTCAGCCATCATATATTACAGTAGTGTGTTGTTCCCATACTTTTCTTCTATCTGTTCTCCTTCTCCTCCTCTTTATTCTTTCATCCTTAAATTCCATTTCATTCCATTTTACTGTATCTGCTATTGTTCCTACCATTGACACTATTTCTATCATCGAAGTTGTTTTATTAGTGTAAACAATTCTTAACATAAATCAACTTTTAAAAAGACTGCATAGGACAGAACTTAGAGCACAGAAAACTGTCACTGAAGATTGTCTTCTACCTATCTCTGCCTTTATGCACATGTTCAAAATGATTTCATGAACAAAAAATATTTTTATTGATCCCTCACTGAACTAAGTCAATTTAAATAGACTCAAGACAGTCTTTATGGAAAACCCACTACTATTATGGACTACTGAACTATATTGGATTATTTTGCTGAATTCAAGCACCTATAATATTTAAATGACAATGGAATACCCTTCTCCAAAACTAAACAAAAAAAGGATACAAATGAAAGATCATTTTGTATCTGTATACTCAAAATACAATAGATATACAGCTACATTTTCTTAATTCAATGAATAAAAACATTTATTCTAATAGTGTTTGTGGACAGGATGTCATGTGTGCATCTTGTACAATGAATAACCACTAAAACAACAATATGCAATGTATTAATTATTGAAAGTGTCCTACTAATCGGATTTGAAACTGTTTCATTGCTATTTGTTTCTCAATAAAATTATTGGAAAAAAATACACTCAAATAATACTTAAGTTAGCTGGATATGGTACTAGGTGGATGAAGAAGAGGGTCCCAAACTCCTTTTTAAAAATCTGCTATTCTACTGGATTTCCTGCCTTCAGAAGTTAAGAAAATATGATTTCTAGATTTAGACAAGATAAAAGGGCTCTACATTAGGTCACAAAAAGGAGTAAGGAATAAACAACATGTTTTTTTTTGTATATTTCTGAAAAGATTAGAGAGATTTAGTATTTCTTATGCAGGAAAGAGAGTTTATAAATATTGACAAACGCTGGCCCACGACCAGAAAGGGGCTGGTTGTTGGAAAACACAAAGAAATTACTTCAGAAGTGCTCACAAGCAATGAGTTGCGATCATGAACTGAAGTAGTGCAAATTCGAGCGATGGAAGACACAGTGTAAAAAGAGACGAAGGTGTTCGCTAGAACAAGGATGTTTTGTGTGGCTCTAGACTCAGGGGATCTTGAGGAAGCATTAGTGACATGAATGTGTTGGACTCTTTGCTTGTGTCTGTACAGGATGCAAATCATAGAGCTACTGGCCCAGACTATAAGCAGAGAAATACAAATTTCAGGCAAAACTACTAACGCTATATAAAGTTTGCCCATGAGTGCCCTATAGTCAACAATACAACAGTGTCCTACATTTATTTTCCTTGTGATGATTCTGCCATAACCTTTTGCATCCAAATGCAATGCATACAGAGGAATACTTAAAATGGCGATCATGTTTAGGATCCAGCAGAGGCGAGTGGACAAGCCAATATATCCTTGAGTTTTACCTTTAATATCTTTCCAACAGGAGTTCATGGGGCTGATGATGATGTTTTGGAAGACACTTAAGAGGCAGATGGTACAAATGGATACACCCCTGCCCACTCTCTCAAAATAAGAGAGAGATTTGCATACAATATCATTGAGAAACTGTTTCAGTCCAAAGGCTCCCATTATTTCAGGGACTCCTCTAGAAAGAAGAACAAATGAATTGGCTATAAACAGGTGCTTCAGAATCACATCTGTAGGCCTTAACCTTCTTCCAGCATGGAAAACAAAAATATAATGATAAAGTAGAAAGAAATTTCCAGCAACACCAATGATAGTCTGACATAAGAAAATTATTCCTACTACTAAATTTCGGGAAATTATTTTATCATTTTGTGTTATAATTTCATTTGAATTGTTATAACAGTCATTCCTCTGAGTAGCAGGCGTCATTGTAAAGAGTAGATGACAAAATAATTTTGAAATTGTGTGTTCATGTAATTGTGAATATCTCAAGATATAGAGTTGAACAGAATTTTCATCTGATTTCAGAAGAAAATTATCATTAAGGATAAGGTGTTGCTAAACTGAGAGAAAAAGGGGAAGTGATAGCATATGAAAAGAAATAGAAATCCTATATCTTGGGTAAATGCGGAAACTTAACTTCAGTTATATTATAAAATGAAAAACTACATTTGTTACATGCCATAGAACAGATCTTTTTTGAATCAATATGAAACATAAATATATGAGAAAAATATCAAATATTTTATGAAAAAATTATTCATTGACTCTAAGGAGAAGGCAATTTTTCCTAGAAAAATATTAAATCTATGGATAAAAATGCACATTTTATAACAACTAAGAAGTATTTCATAATTAATATATGATTCAAAGTTCATAATATAATAATGAATTCATAATAATGATTCATAACATAATACCTTGTATGATATGTATATGAGCATACAAGGAAAAAAACAGCATGGAAACAGGATGAGAAAGGTAAAACATTTGGAACAGAGAGACATTGTGATTAATACATATGTTGATCAATAAGCATGCTAGTATGTTATACAAGATAATAATTTGGGATTATATTTAGCTTGAAATTTCAAAAGTCACATTATTGAATATATAACATAAACAAACAAATATGTTCAGTTATATTAATCAGTAAAAGTCCAGGAAAACTGCTACTAGGTAGCATAATACATCATCCGGAATGCTAAAATTAATTTGACAGGCAGTACCCATATAAGTAAAAAAATGGATTAAAAAAGAATGTGTATATTTGTGGGAGTGTTGTAATGGATACAAGTATTTCAATAAACCAGAGGAGAGTATCTGTGTAAACAAGTAAGATAAACTTTAATGTTGCAGTACTTTTATTTCTTTGAATTTATACAACCTAAGCCAAATATGGATCACAATGGATAAAGCAGATGTTCTCCTACAGAGTAATATTATTGATCTCTAGAGCCCTAAATTCAAAAACCATCTAAATGGGCACTAGCATTGCAAAGATTATTTGACGGATTATTTGATATGTATTGAACAAAATTATAAAAAGTAACAACAATAAATCCTACCAGTAATATTCAATAATGAAGTCAAGTGTTCCTACACAATTAATGAATGCAAATGCTGAATTTTAAGGAGCTCACTAAATTTATTAGTATACCATTTCAAACAGGTACTAGTGATCTAACGTGTAAAATATTACAATACCGTAATGATTAACCTCTGTCTGTTCACTTCACTAGAACATGTATGTCCAACTGATCTATAGCCTTATGGTAGTGATGCAGATGAGAGCAAAAGGTGGTTAGCTTAATGACAATATTGTTTCTTGATCTATCTTTACATGGAGCATTGTGTTCCATTTCTGAATCACCACTTAGCAGTGCACACAAATTCTGATAGAATTTTCATTTTTTTTACACATAAATGTTATCATGTAAATTTAGAAAATATGTCTGTGGTAAGTATTGATACTAGAATATGTGTCACTTGTCATTCATTTCAGTATAAGGTGAAACTCACCAAACCACTGTCACACAAGACTATCCCCAATAAGAAACACTCCACAATCACTGCAGTGTTTTGCCTGTGGACTTATTTTTGTCATGGGATCCAAAAATATATTGCCTGAAAACTCTGTAGATCTGTTATGGTTTTTCTTATTTTGGCAATTACGTACATAGGACAATCGAGTTTATGAATAACAATATTGAGTGCATTAAAATGTCCAAAAAGTTGTAACTGAGTAAACTACACACATGATGTTCCTGGGGCTCATGATGATGAGACACATACCTGAAGACACAGATGAATCCAGTGAAAAAGTTGTAATTCACGTTTCTTGAAGATTTCCTTCAGTATACTTCTCCCAGTCTTGATGAAGACTACAATGATGTGTCTTGGAGACACTTTAATAAAATAGAGTGAATAAGTATTGCCTATTCCTGAAGTCTGAAGATCAATTCAGTAGAATTTTGGGGCCCTTAATTGTGAAAATGTAAGGCAAAATGGTATTGATAATATAAATTTCTCATTTTTCAATCCACATTCTGAAATATGTAGATAATTCTGATTGCAAATTGTTGAAGGCCCTTCCGATCATTACCAGTGACTGATATTCATGGGTGGGCTTGAGAATCCCACTGGAAGTCAACTAGTAGCTATGCTGATCATATCAAAAGAGAAGCACTGTGTTCCAAGACAAATATAAACTCTTATATATTTTTTAGGACACTTCCAAAAGGTACACCTATAAATTTTATGTAGCACATGAAGTATAACACACTGTAAAAATTCTCCAAATGTTACCTTTTCTTTAATTTTCATAACGCAATTTTGTGCACCTGGGCAAAAATCTCATAAACAAGAGCAATTTAGTGTTAGAAAGGTTAAAAGATACTCTGTGTGCACCAAATTTGAGGAGAGTGAGAATTTGAATCTGTGAAGGCTGGTTGGAAAGCTTTTACTTACAGTTTAGTCTAAAAGAAAATTAGTCCTAAGGAAGTGAGATTTATTCCATAGAAGACTGATGAAAAAATACTGGGTAGCAGAAGGCTCATTTTACCATTGCAAAAAAGACATTGTCATGGCTTCTAGTGATTTAGGAAACTAAGTGCAATATTACACTGTTTAAAAGCTACTTTGAATGAACATTAATAAGCCTTTAAATAATGCTAGATACAATCTGAATTATTATCGGTTGAATTGTACATTAGTTGAACTTTTGCTCATCTTTTACCATATAGGTTCAAGAAGGGTATCATCAAGATATGATGACTACTGATTTATATTAAAAAAGAAAGTAGACAAATATAATGGATATGAAGAAAATAAAATTTTTAACATTACATATGTTGAAACCACAGGATAATGAACTACACCCCAACAGAAGAACGTGATCAACCAACATGAAACTGATATCCCAATGAACATGGGGGCCACAAAGCTCGGAGAGACACTTCTCAGGAAGGAAAACAAAAGTGGCCCCAACATACAATAAAGAATACTCAACATTAGTTATAATTTGGGAAATACAAACCCGAACCACAATATGTTTTGAGAAAAACATTGTTCAGAGTAGTTACTAGAAATAACAACAATGATGAAACACAGAGCAGTCATAACTTGGAGAAGGTGGAACTCTGCACCGTTGGTAGGAATGAGAGTATAGATGTGGTAGAAAACAGTATGAATAGTTCACAAAGAAAAAGGTCATGCCATCTTTCCAAAAATTGCATTTCTAGGGATATGTAAGCAATTAAACAATTAAAATCAGAATCTATTAGTTATTAGAACCCCCACGTTAATTACAGAAATAGAGAAAATACTGAAAATGAAGCATGCTCTCTTTCCTGGAAGGATAAATAGCTAAGGAAAATTTAGGTGTACATTGATACAAATATTATTCAGCCTATAAAAAGCAAGAAAATTAAAAAAGAAATTGTATGCTAATTGACAGTATGATTGCTGTTTAAGAGTATTATGCCTCATAAAATCAAGCAAAGATGAAGAAATAGCCCACCATCTTAATTTTATATAAAACCTAAATCATTCTATGTCATAGAAATTAAGAATGAAATGTTGGTGGTGTAAGACAAGTCATGAGGAAAGACAGTTGCTGAATAACTGCTACAATATTGCAGGAAGAGGAAAAACTTCTAGAGATCTGTGACAGTATACATATTATTAACAATACTTCATAGTCCATGTAAAACATTTTAAATGAGATTACTTGATCATGATGTTTGAAATAAGATTAGCGTCTAAAACTTATTTATACAGGCTGAGAATATAGCTCATAGAATATAGAAAATATAGGTACATTACTGTGCAGCATATGTGTAAGCCTACATTTGGTAACTTCGATTAAAAAAAAAACCTCCTAGAACTTAAACTTGGTAAATTCTCCACTGTTGAGAATCAAATTAGTTCACCAAATATACTAGGCAAATTCTCTACCATTTAACTGTATCACCAGATTCAACCAAATATGCAAAGAATATTTTTAAAGCACTACATAAATATAAAGTTTATTTCTTCCTGACAGCTACCGTCTGCAGCAGGTAAAAATAGAGTTTTCCTTTTTCTGTATGTGCAGCTTCTCTAAATTCACATGGGAAGGCATGCTCACCATAATCATCCAGGTACAGGTGTCTTCAGCAGATGACAGTTACTCTTTCTGCCAAGGGTAACATAAACCACAGAGTTAGACTAAAAACCCATTTTCTTGAAGATACATGGATCTAAACAGGAGCCATGACAAATAGTAATAAACTTGTTCATTTATATATGGCTATGGCACAACAGCTACATTTAATTCCTACCCTCCTGAAGCACATGAAGCCTCATTTTAGTGAAACTGTAATTACTCCCTGGTACCTATCTCTGGGAAGGATTTTACTGAGTTTTATTAGAAACTGTCAGCACAGAAGTGGACTGTCAGTGGCTCAGCTCATAGTTAACAAACATCGTACTTTATTCCCCACAGCCTCATGGATAAAATTCTAGATCAGAATCCCTTTGCAGACATAAGCTCTCATGCCAATACTTGCCATTTCTGACTCTATTCTCATAGTGAAATGAGAAATATTCACTGGAATTCTTGCCTTTATAGATGGGAGTCTCACTGTGAAGATCAGGACAGGCAGTATTGAAGGAAAGAGAGGCATTTGGACCCTGATATAGAGGTCTGTGAAATGTGATCGCTGCTCTCCTCAGAATTATATTTAACATTTTACCTGTAGTGACAATGACAGTTGAGGCTTGGGGAAACAAGAATGATTTGGAATAACTTTAATCCACAGTTCTTAATTGTCAAAGGCAATTATAACTTTCTGGTAATTATCCCTAAAGAGATTCCTGGAAAGTATGGAGGAAGCTCTTATGATTTAATATCTTTGAAGTTTGGAGGAAGCAGCAATTATGGATATTGAGCTTCTGTAATTAGCAAAAAGGCACATGGGTTGAATAGCCTCTGTGCGTCTCTGCTATACTTTCTGTCATACCACATCTTTCAACACATACAGAGCCAAGGATTATATCATTATTAAACATTCAACTTATGCAAGGAATGAGAAAAATGAATTGTGAGTCACTACTGGTGTGTAACAAATTGCACACTTTTTAGATATTAAAGTGGAAAGTATTTAGATAAAGAATTTGGCAAAATTTTATCCATACTAAATGAAATTTTAATTAGCAAAATACCCTAATGAAATCGGTGAGTTTTAAAAATGATGTTTAACACAAAGGCAGGATGATGAGTGCTTCTAATGGGCACTCTCTACTTTGCCCAAGTCCAAAGTAAACTTTGTATGTCAATGAAATTACATTAAATGGTTCAACAGTCTTTCTACTTTTACTTTTCATGAATTTTGGTAGGAATTTCTAACTGATTATACAATAGATGAAGGAATTTAAAATGCCAGGGCATTATTAGTTTATCAACATAATACCAATACTCATTGAAATTCTGAAATTCATAAAACAGTAAGGATAAACAGGATGAGTACTTTTAATAGACATAGTCCAACATGTCCGCATCTTAGGTAAACTGTATCTCAAAGAAAATGCATTGCATAGTTCAACAATATTGCTACATTTACTTTTATTGACTTGTGATAAGATTTTGTAGCTAATTATATAATGGATGAGAAAAATAAAAATGTCAGAGCCAAAATGCATTCTTTTTTGCAAGAGCTTATGCACAACCCCACATCATACCACTGCTGCTCTCTCCTTTCACAGCTCTCCTGCCACTGAGAAATTAGAGAACACAGTGCAGATACATCCACCTTCACTGCTGTTGCTACCTGTTGCATAGTTAGACAGTCTCAATATCATCTTGAGCTCAGTACTTCATTGGAATTAATCAAGTAACTAATTGAAAGATTTGTATTCCTTGTCCTGATTCATGAAGCAGAAAGTCTCCTCATTTGGTGCAGGAAAGGTAGGAAGCTGTTCCGGTCAATATGAAGAAAAGGATCATAATGGGAGCTTCTGGTTGTCTTTCCTTTCAAAGTCTCAGAGGCATTTATTTTTCAGAATTTGTACAGTCTCATCAACAATGAAATTCACGAAGTATTGTTGCTACAGCTTTCATCACATAGGTGCACAGCTGATCTCAGACTCTAAGCTCTTGTGCATTTCGAAGTTGGAGTAGACTATTCTCAGAAGTTCTTTCTGAGGTTGGAGTGAGTAGGATATATTCCAAAGCTACGGTCATAAAAGGAACACTGGAACATCCAGTAGGCCATCAGAGAAAAGTAAAGTTACACCAAACAGTGAGCATATGTCAAGGTACTGGAGATCTCCTAGTATCTGAGTGACATAACATGATCACATTAGATTACATTATTTCTTCATTACAACAGCACAAATTCCATAATGAAATTCAAGACTTTATCAGGTGTAAATCTTATAACCAAATGTAAATTCAAATAATGAAATTCAATATTATGATATTTACTTTTGACAAGTCCCCAGTCGCCACAATACACTAAAAATTTGAACTTTCATTCTGTATCAGGAATTTACTCTATTTTTCTGTAAGGTAGAATCAGGAATAGGAAAAGGGAAATTCCAAAAGAACTCATTGAAAATATTCCAAATTTTAAATTAATCACTGACATATATCTGTTGTGGGGCCATATCATTTTCACACGCACACACACACACACACACACACACACACAGAGTTGTATTCATGTGCATTTCACTTACACTTCAGCAAAATAATTTAAATGACGTAAAGTAAAATGAGGGAAAGCTGTTCAATGCAAAGTCATCATTTACAATAAATTTTAGATGCTTTCACTCCAGATTCTGAAACAAAAATGAAGATGTTAATCTCATTTAAAACTAGTTCAAGACAAAGAGAGGGCAAGGAGAGAAGCTAGGAAACATGACAGGGGCAAAAACATACATTTATATGCACAAGATGGGTAAGGCAATGAATCTTCAGCAGGTTTTTGAAACTAGCAGTTAACTGGTAGGATTCTCACCCTGGCTAACTATATATGCTGACAATTGTGAGCTAAGCAACTGCCCTGAAGATAGGAATGTGTAATAGTAGGGTTATACTTGGAATGTCTGTTATTCTGGACTTCCAAATACATACTGCTTGTCATGTCATACGAATTACTGCCATACTGTCTCTCAAGTAAAGGTTAGTTTTAAAAACAGATAATAAATGAAAACAAGAGACAAGAAAAAAAATGTCATAGGACTGTCCTGCTACAATGCTGTATATGGTTAGATTTCTAAATTTTTGTGTAAAATATGCAATTACTTATTCCTATCTTTTAAAACATATTTTTATTTTTTTCTTTTTTCTTCACATTCTGTAGGGATTTAAAGTTTGACATATCAATGCTTGATCGAAAATTCCTGCTCCACTTTATGTTGGATATTCAGACAGATAGTGAGATTAAGCTCAGCTGCCTATATTACAGGGTAATAATATCATTAAGTTTCTCTTCCAGAGGGTTAACAATTTAAGTTTGCAGACCAAATATTAGAAAAAAAAAGAAGGGCTGAAAGGACAGCCAGAATTTTTGCCCTAGCCTTTGAAGGTCAGTGAGGACTCAGGACATAGGAGAACCTAAAGCGTAAAATCCTGTAACTCATTTGTGTCCCAAATTTTCTGATCAAGGAGATTATGGGACCACAGAGGAAAGTGATCGATTATGTAGTGTGTGCCTAAGGAGAGTCACATGGAAAAAAACATTTTCTCTGACTTTTACAGAGAGCAAATTGGTCAGGCAATGGCCATGACTCATCCACAAGGCTGATACTGACAAAGGATCTACAAACTGCGGTACAGGGTTTCAGGTTAAAACTTGAGGCAATTTTATTCACCTTGTCAGATACAAAAGTTACATTTCTTGTTATATAGGTCTTGCTTTTTTGGTCTTAACTATCCAACACAAAAGTATAAAAATGAAATATAAAATATAAAGCCATATTAATATGCTGAGCTCTAAAAGGCTCAAGTCAACAACTTCTGACATTGCCCATCCTATGGATAACCCACTACTATTATGGACTACTGGACTGTATTGGATTATTTTGCTGAATTCACATACCTACAATATTTAAATGGCAATGAAATACCCATCTCTGACAAAACTAAACAAAAAGAGGGGATGCAAATGAGAGACCATTTTGTATCTATATATACAAAATATTGAGGGTAGATATACAGCTACTTTCTCTTTATTCAATGAGAAGAAAGATCTTTACTAATAGTGTTTATATAGGATGTCATGTCTGCATCTTTTAGTATGAATAACCACTAAGAAGGCAATATGCAATGTATTAATTATTGAAATTGTCGTATTTATTGGCTTTGAAACTGTCTCATTGCTATTTGTTTCTCAATAAAATTAGCAAAAACAAAACAAAATACCCAAATGGAGGAAAAAAGTCAATTTCAGAACTTCTACACACTCAGAGCAAGTCTAGAAGACAAGGACATAGAGGAAATTGTGAGTCACACACGTGAAATTTCTGAAATGATAGCAAAGGAAGTAAAGGCAAAGGTCCATTAGGCTATAGAAAAATAAGATCAGGAGTAGTCTCTCCAGTCAGAAAGGAAATGATAAGAATTGTGAAATAATTATTCAGAAATCTAAAGAAGACATAGATAAAAAAGTGGAGAAGTGAAAAATGTTGGAAACATTATATCGACAACTTAGGAAGGAATTAGAATGCATGACAGATTCAGATATCCAGGACATTAAGAATTGCATTGAAAGCTGGTAAAATTGCTTGAATAAAACTGAAGATAGACTTTCAGACTTTGAAAACACTAGTGCAGGTAGAGAACATGCAAGGAAAGACCTCTTAAAGATAACAAGGAGCCAGGATATAACAATCCAGCAGCTACAAGACAAAGTAAAGAAAAACAATATAAGACTAATAGGTGCCAATGAAACAACATGAGTCAGGACAAATGACATAAAGAGATTATTTGAAGAAGTAGTGGCAGAAAGTTACATGGCAACAGAATCTCACATACAGTTAAGTGGAGCATATAGAACTCAAACTAGCAACAATCCAAAAAGATCTACACCTAGACAAATAGAAATCTAGATTATGGAAATACAGCAAAAATACAGAATATTAAAACTGTTACAGAAATTTATCAAGTCAACAATAATGGAAAGCCCATAAGCATCACAGCAGATTTCCACAAATCATCAAATCAAGAGGTGTTTGAAGTGTTTCAAATCCTGACACAAAACAACTGCTGAATAAGATTGATATAACCTGCAAAACTATCAAACCAAATGGTGAGGTAAGACACTTGCATGACAAAAAGCAAATGTAGGATTCATGATCACCAAACCAACCCTACAAAGAGTACTGACAGATATTCTATAATGAGACAGAAACAGCCACAACCTGAAGAATAAACACAAAATCAAGCACCAAGGAGAGCAAGCAATTAAACAGATGGCATGTGTGCAAACAACAGCAGGAAATACACATCACAAAGCTAAGCCAATATATATCAATTATAAAAATCAATATAAAAAGTATCAATTCTCCAATCAAAAGAAACTAACGGAGTGATCAAGAAAAAAATCCAATATGCTCCATAGAAGAAACACATTTAACTCATAAAGAAACTCATAGACTGAGAGTCATGGGGTGGGCAACAGCACTCTATGTGAAAGGAACTCAGAAAAAGGCAGGGCTAGTTATTGTGGTTGTTGAAAATACTAACTTCAGACCAAGAATTATTACAAGAGATAAAGTTCAGTACATACTTGTCAGAGGAAAACTGCAAGACGAAGACATAAAAATTATATAGATAGATAGATAGATAGATAGATAGATAGATAGATAGATAGTAGGACCACCCAACTATATAAGGAAAATTGTAACAGGCATGAAAAAAATAGATAAATAATGATATAACTGACGTGGGGAACTTTAATACCCCACTGTCACTGAGAGATAGATCAACAAGGCAAAAAATTCAGAAAAAAATGAGAAGTAATTCAAATTTGTGAAGAAATGGACTTAGTAGACTTTTACATAGTGTTCCACCCAATATCAGAATACAAGTTCTTCTCAGCTGCACAAGGGATGTTCTCTAAAACATATCATGTATTAACATATAGAACATGATTAAGTAAATGTGAGATTATTCTATGCATATTACCTGACCATGAAATATTAGGGTCATGAAAATGGGAATTATTGACAAAATATAAGGAAATATACAGAGGTAAATTCACACCTAAGTAAAATAGAAGAAACACAAATAAACAATCTTATACTACAACTCAACCTCTTAGAAAAAGTAGAGCAAGGCAAGCCTGCAGCCAAAATAAGCAAGAAATTATACAGAGCAGAGTAGAAATTAATGGAATAAGGATAAAATAATAATACAAACAATTAATAAATTGAAGAGTTGGTTCTTCAAAAGAATAAATAAAATTGATAACACCCTAGCCAAACTTAGAAAAAAAAGAAAGAAAGAAAGAAAGAAAGAAAATCAAATTCATGTTGAGGAATGAAAAGCATGAAATTACTGTGACCCATAGAGAAATTCAGAAGATCTTCAATACCTACCTCCAAAATCTTTATAATAATAAAAACAGCATGAATAATACAGAAAAAATACAGATTCATATATATATATATATATATATATATATATATATATATGAATTTCAAATGTGAATCAAGCAGATATAAAAATTCTGAATAACCAAATAAAAGCAAATGAAATTGAAAATGTAATCAAACATCTACCAGCAATGAAAAGCAGAGGTCCTGATGGATTCACAGCTGAATTCTACAAGAAATTTAGAGATGTAATGCCAAATTTTGTCAAACTCTCTAATGAAATGGAAAGGGAGGTGATCCTCCCAAACGGATTCCTGAAGGCAAATACTACTCTGATACAAAAGCAGAGAAAGACCTAATCAAAGATGAGAACTACAGACCAATCTTCCTAATGAACATAGATGTAAAAAATGCTTAATGAAATAATAGCAAACACAATGCAAATAATCACCAAGATTAGATATCACAATGAATTATGATTCATCCCAGGAATATAGAGATCATTGCAAGCACACAAATCCATAAATGTAATACATCAGATCAGTAGATCCAAAGACAAATCCACATAATCATCTTAATAAATGCAGAAAAAGCGTTTTCAAAACTCGAAATCTTATTCATGCTAAAAAATATAGAAAACTGAAAGAGATGTTTTTTTTTACTTCAACCTGCTAAAAGCTGTCTATGAAAAACGAACAGCTGTTCTCATCCTAAATGTACAAAAACTGAAACCCTTTTGCCTTAAAATCAAGAACAAGACAAGCATGTCCACTGTTACTATTCCTATTCAATATAGTCCTGGAAACATTAGCCAGAGCCATTAGAAAAGAAAAAGAAGTAAAAAGAGTAGGAAATGGAAAGGAAGAATTGAAGTTATAATTATATGCTGATGACATGATACTCTCCCTACAAGACTCCAAAACTCTAACAAGAGACTTGCATACCTATAAATTAAATTCATTAGCATGGCAGGATACGAAGTCAGCAATCAGAAAACAATAACATTTTTGTACACAAACAACAAATGCACCGAGAATTAAATTGGGGAAGTCATACCTTTCACAGTAACATTCAAAAAATGAAAGACCTAGGAATCCATTTGATGAAAAAAGCAAAAGTTTTGAACAGTGTAAATTACAGTACATCAAGAAAGGAGAGAAAAGTGGATTTCAGAAAAAGGAAAGGTATTCCTTGCATTTGGATAGAAAGAATCAACTTTGTGAAGATGGCCGTATTCCCCAATTTTGATACAGATTCAATGAAATACCAATTAAAATACCATTAGTATACCTGACCAAACTAAAGAAAACATACCTAAAGGTCATCTGAAACAGAATAATCCCAGAATAGCGATAACAATTTCAGTAAACAGAGGAAAAATAGAAAATATCACATTTCTTGGCCTGAAATTGGATTACAAACCTGCTTTGACAAAATCACCATGATACTGAAGTAAAAACAGACCTCAGGGTGAATTGAACAGATTAGAAGATGCAGACACAACTACAAACACACTCAGCCACCTTGTCTTTGATAAAGGGATCAAATATGTTCACTGTAGGAAATAGAGCCTGTTTAATAAATAGTCTTAAAGAAATGAATTTTTTACCTCACAAATGCTAAAATTAGACCTATGTCTATCACCATGCACTAAACTACAGTCAAAATGGATCAAATACTTAAATATTAAAAGAGAAAAATTGAATTTTCTGGAGGAAGAAGTAGATAAAGATCTTAAAGACATAGGTAGAGAGTTCATGAAGAAAATAAAAATTGCATGGAAAATACTTCAAAGAAGAAACAACCAAGTCTCATCTTTTTAAAAAGTTTCTGAACATCAAAAGAAATCATCAACGAGGGCCAGTCAGATAGCTTAGCGGACTAAAGCACGTACCTGCTTAGGCAGATACACGGACCATGATTCAATTCCTGGCATGCCATGCTGGTCCTGCCTCTGAAGCATGCTGAAACTGGCAACTGAGACTGGGCATGGTGGCACCTACCTGTTATTCCAGAGCTTGGGAAGCTGAAAACAGAAGGATCACTATGAGCCCGAACTGTGTAGTGAGACACTGTAGATCCTGTACTAAATACATAAAAATAAATAATTAAAAAAGAAATCATCAATAGAGTAAAAATAAAATGAACCAACTGGGAAAGAAATTATAACAAACTGTCCCTCTGACAAAGACCTGCTATGTAGAATACAGAAACAGTTAAAAATTCAGGTAGATCAATTCAAAAACAGAGTTCAAAGACAGAGTACAAGACTGAGATGAAAACCCACTTCTCAGATGAAGAAATACAAGTGGCATGTAAACACATGACTGCTAAGCTATCTTGCCAGCCCCTTTGTAGATGTCTTTATATTTAAGTGCTAAGACATAAATTAGACTCTCTTAGTACACTTCAAATGTATAATATCTCATCATGAACACTAGTGATCAATAATGTGAATTGGACTCCAAAACACATTCATGGTACAACAGAATATTTGCTCACTTCAGTGAACCTATTCCTGCTTCCCAGGTAATGTGATTTTCATGTATCATCCAGAATCGCACTCCACCATACTGTTTTCCTCATTTCAGCTTTATTAATGTCCTTCAAATTAGAACTGTGATGTTTTTAGCTTTGTTCTCTATACTCTTAGAGATTACTAGAGCTATTTGAGTATTATTGTTGTCTTCGTTTTTTAATATACTTTTTTCTCTTTTAAAGATGGTACAAAATACTGTTAAAGCAGAAAAATTAAAAAGACAAGCAT
Organism: Octodon degus; assembly: GCF_000260255.1. Classification (NCBI taxonomy): domain Eukaryota; kingdom Metazoa; phylum Chordata; class Mammalia; order Rodentia; family Octodontidae; genus Octodon; species Octodon degus. The sequence continues at coordinate 2,952,001 of NW_004524782.1, forward strand.
TTCTCTAAACAGAATGCTATGAATTTCACAGTATTTGTTGTATTGCGTAGTGTTGTCTTCAAATTAGTTTTTGATATTACGCAATATATACATGGAAAATTGGAAGAAGAAACAAAAAAGAAAAGAAAATAATTATAAAAAAATTAAGAAGAGAAAAAAAGGAAAGATAATTGACAAAGAAGACAGAACTAATTAAACATTAATTGTTCCTTTCCATGTACCACCAGAAATCCACAGTACAATTGTTGAAACCATTCTCTTTCATACATAGACATACCTTTTCCCCCCACTCCCTCTCCAGTCCTTCTCTTCATCTCAGTAATTCTTCCTTTTGAACAGATTCATTGGTATCTTTTGTTTCCTTTAGTTTTTATTTTCTTTTTCAGGTTCTTATACCAAAGAGATAATAGGATGTTTGCATATGTAGGTTGGATTTCTTTTACGCACGAGTTTGGTCTCTAGTTGCATCCATTTACGGACAAAAGCCTCAAATTTGTCTTCTTCATATAAATGTTGGGATTTATTTGTGTTTTACTTGGGCATTATGATAGTGGTGTACTCCAACCCCTAATAACTTTGGTTAAAATGAAACTGGGTAGTAATAATGTTTTTCCTGACTCATGCATATGGGATGTTTCTGCATTTATTCAGCTATCCATCAACTTATTTCAGCAATGGATGATAATTTATCATATGTAGATATTTCCTCCCTTCAAAAATTTACTCATAGTTTTTAAAATTTTATCTGAAAATATTTTAGGTAACATTGACATCTTGATATTCGTTTTAGACATCTGCATTGACAGTGTTCAAAAAATAATGTTTTAAGATGACATTGTAGCCTTCATTTTTACTTCATTTAAATTGTTTTAAACATTTTCTTCTGAAGTCAAATGAATAGCACATTCACAACACTGTGTGTGTGTGTGTGAAAGGGAGGGAGGGAGGGAGGGAGAGAGAGAGAGAGAGAGAGAGAGAGAGAGAGAGAGAGAGAGAGAGAGAGAATGTGCCTTGGGACAGGCACAGATTTGGTATTAATTTCCAATTTGGCTTGATGTTGTCATGTTTCCTAGCTCTTCTCCTTTCCCTCCCTTGATTAGTTAGTCCTTGAGATCCTGCTTTCCTTTTACTTGTATTATAACTTTCTATTTGTATTTCTTCTTTTGAGTTCTTATACCAGCGAGACTATACGATATTTACACATGCGTGTCTGGTTCATTTCACTTATGAGTATATTTTCAAGTGGCATCCACTTCAATATAAAGGCTTGCAGTTTATTATTTTTAACAGCTGAATAATACTCCATTGTGTAAAAATGCCACATCTTTCTCAACCATTCCTCAGGTGATGGGCATCTTGGTTGTTTCCAAGATTTGGCTATCACAAATTGTGCTGCTATAAACATAGGCACACATATATCACTATGACATGATGTTTCCAGATCCTCTGGGAAAATTCCCAGTAGAGGAATAGCTGGTTTAAAGGGGATTTCAGGACCAACTTTTCTAAGGAGTCTCCATACTGATTTCCATAACGGTTGCACCAGTCTACATTCCCACCAGCAGTGGAGAAGGGTTCCTTTTCCCCCACAGCCTCAAGTTTTTCTCTGTAATTGCTTTTTGTGTCTCTCAAAAGACTTAAACAAAAACAGTGATGGACACTTCTTCTAACATTCTGGATATAGAAAGCATAGATAAATTTCAGTGTATTGTGGAGGCAGTGCACTTGTGTCATGTAAACTTTATCATATTGAGGTCCATTGTAACCATTTGGAACTGGGAGAGAGTTTTACTCATGACAGAGTTTTTATTTTCATCATGGAATATGTCCCTAGGTAGAGAAGAAGTAACCTTAACCAATGTGAGTGCTTGTCTGGTATTCAGGTATTAGGAGGTGATCTTGTACTCACCAAATATGAAGAGGTAAAAAAAATTCTGGGAAAGAAATGTCAATGTGACTCTTTAAGGAAAGACGATGAGAATATGTTCTTATGACAATTTTTTATAGTGCTTGAACAGCTTTATACCTTGTGTGAATTAAATGAGAAGACTTTTCCAGTTATAAATCAAACCTATAAACACAAAACTTTCAATTAGTTTCTCAATTACTTTCAATAACTTAGGGAGCTAATGATTACTTTTGGAATGCATAAACTTGCAGCATTTTGTGACCACAATGAGGTTGGTCTTATCTGAACTGTGCCCTCCTTTTGTGTCTAGTGGCCTAAAAGTCATCAAAAGAGAGATGCATTGTGGGCTGCAATGCGATTGTGTATTAGTTTGCAAAATGAAAGAATATATTTTGACTTTGACTCTTAAAATTTATTTTTTAAAATTAATTTTATTGAGGAAATAGCAATGAGGCAGTTTCAAAACAGGGTAATAGGACAGTTACAATAATGAATATATTACATAATGTCTTCATGGTAGTTATTCATAGTACAAGATGCAAACATGATATCTTGTCTACTGGCAATAAATTTATACCCAAAGTAAATGTAGCAAAGACTTTCAAGCCATCCAATACAGTGTAGTTGAGCAACACAGTTTATCTAGGAGTTAAAATAAAAGTAACATCTGCCTATTAAAAGAATCCATCTCTGTTCTGTATCAAATCTAAGTTTTATATACTCACAATTTTTCCTGTTTAGAGTTTAAATCAGGAGCTTGATAGAAAGCTCAGCAACATAAGTACCTTGCTGGCAAACATAAGATCATGAGCTTGATTCATGATACTACCAAAATGAAGTATAATAGAACAGAATTTAAATTAGTTTTGGTACAATTCTGCGAAATTATTGTTTTAATAAATTCCTACTTTAATATTTCCTGGTAGATGTAAATATTGTTACACACATTTATTCACTCATAGTTACTTTCTCCCATTCCACTCGTTCAACATTTGAACAATGTATTACATGGCTTTCAATATGATGCACGATGTTGTGTTAGAAAACATCTCAGAGAAGCACAGAATGTAGTAAACATGTGTGCCTTTTCCCGAACTGCTCAAGCTGAATTTCCACACTTGGTACTCACTCCAAACTTGAAAGAGTACGCACTCATAACAACCTCCTCCATACATTTGAGTAGTCTCTTTGGACATAATTTCCAGAAAGTAATTGCCTTTGATAATTAGCAACTGAGGAAGAAGGTTGTTTCAAAATATCTTTGGTACCCTGAACCCAAAATGTCATTGCCAAAAATAGGTAAAATGATAATTATAATTCTCAGGAAAGCAGAAAACAGATTCACAAACCCTTATATCAAGGTCCAGATGCCACCTTCACCGTCAATAGTGGCTGTCCTGATCTTCACACTGAGTCTACCATTCTGTACCCAGAATTCAGGTGAGTACTTTGTTCTTCAATCTGAGAAATAGAATAAGGAAGGAGAAAATTTTAGAATAAGAACCTATTTCTATTTTTTAAATTATTTTTATTGAGAAAGAGCAATGAGACAATTTCAAAACTGGTTAATGGGACTGTTACAATAATACTTTGCATAGTGTCATCTTTGTGGTATTTATTCATAGTACAAGATGCAGACATGATACCTTGTCTAAATACTATTAGTACAAATCTTTCTTCTCATTGAACTAAGAGAAAGTAGCTGTATATCTATGCTGACTCCTATATACATATATTTTTTTCACAACATAATGGTCCTTTATTTATATCCTCCTTTTTGTTTGTGAGAATACATTCTTTCAGGTTTTCACAGAGAGCAAATTGGTCAGGCAATGGTCATGATTCATCCAGATGGCTGACACTGATGAAAGATCTACAAACTGCTGTACAGTGTTTCAGGGAAATCATGAGGGGATTTGACTGACCTTGTCAGATACAAAAGTTATGTTTTTTGTTATATAGGTCTTGCTTTCTTTTTGTCTTAACTATCCAGCTGAAAAGTATAAACCCGAGGTATCAAACATAAAGCCATATTAATATGCTGAGCTCTACATGTTCAAGGAAACAACTTCTGACATTGCCAGTTATGCTGATAACCCACAACTATTATGGACTACTGGACTATATTGTATTATTTTATGAACTTGCAATATTTTAGGGGCAATGGAATATCCATTTCTTACCAAAGAGCCTATTTTGAGAAAGTGATTTTAGCATACAATTGTATCTATGGAGATGCGGGTAATAAAGAGAAATTTTCATTAGCTATGAGTTGAGTCACTAAAGGCATGTAACTGTTCCATGTCTGTGCCAATTCTTGAGTTTGTACTAGAATTTAATGAAATCCTTGTTGAGAATGTGACAGTGAATAATCACAATTGCAATAAAATGAAGCACTGCGTGGGTAAGAATGGTATGTGCTAAATGTATCTATTGTTCCCGCAGCCATATGAGTGAAAATGTGATTAAGAAGATCATTGCTGCTCATCATGGTTTTATGCTTATGAGAAAGATTAAAATAGCGTTTTAAGCATTATCTACTTCTGTGTTGAATTCATACATATGAAATAAATTCAGGATTAAAAAATGAGGTCTTTTTGTTTCCTTTTTTCTCTCTCTCTCTCTGGTAGAACCAGGGATTGAACTCAGTCACTTTTGCTTGCCAGGGAAGCGCTTATTCTACTGAGCCATCTCCCTGGGTCTAAAAATGAGTTTTTAATGTCTAACTGTGTTCTATATGTTGCACTTAACAGAAAGGGTAATTATCATCTCCAGAAGACAGCTGTGCCTCGATGATTATGGGGAGCTGAGTTTCCACATGGTCTGAGGGAAGCCGCATTTATGGAAAAGCAAAACTAGATTATCACATGTTGCTGAGAAAACAGCTGATTGGATGAAATAAACTTTATGTTGCTTGATGACTTTTAAAAATACTCTTTGTATAGTTGACTGAGTTAGGGAGCGTGGCTCAGGGGCAAGCGTGTGTGATTCCCTGTACTTGATTTTTCAGCAGTGCAAAAAATATTTGAGTTCTAAAACATTTTTCTCAGTTAGCAAGCATATGGATACACATATGCTGCACGGAAATACATCACAGGACTATAGCTTAAGTATAACAGATTTTAGCTATTTAACTTATTTTAAAATGAAGTCTAATTCCTTCAAAATTTTTGAATGTACAATAAAATATTATTTACTATACATAATTTGTCTAATATATGTCTTGAAGCTTTTCTTTAGATTACAATATGATGGGTTTTTTAGCAATGCTCCATTCCCTCCCTCCTAGGCATCTGTCACCAACATTTCACTCTTAGTTTCTATGACATAGAATGATGTAGATTTTATACAGTTAATATCATAGATTGTTTCTTCACCTTTACTTGATTTTACACAACATAATATTAATGAAATGCATCACACTGTGTGTGAAAATACTCATAATTGTGAATAGAAGAGTTCCACATAATCACCTACTTAATTACCAAGTTAAATTCAAACTTTCTTTTTAAAGAGGGAAATTATATTTTCAATGACTGATCAAGAGAGGGAAATGGGATGAGCTAGGAAACATGACAATGTTAAGCCATGCAGTTATATGTAAAAGTTGAGCAAGGCAATGATCCGGAGAATATTCAGAAGATTCTTTAATCTAGGAGTTAATTGGAATGATTCTCACCCTGACTAACTATATATACTGATATCTGTGAACTAAGCTACTGCACTGCAGATGGTAATTTGTAATAGTGGTTTCATATTGGGAGTGCCTGTCATTGTGGTATTCTGAACACGGGCTGCTTGTCATGACATGCCAGTTACTGCTAAGATGTCTCTCGGGTAGGTGGATGTTCAAGAAGAAGGGGGTGGTGAATGAAAGCAAGAGACAGGAAAAGGAATACTGTGGGACAGTCCTGCTTCAAGGTTGTATATGGTGAGATTTTTGGACTTATGTGCAAACATGAGAAGCATAGAATTCTTTATCCTATTGTTAAAATATAATCTAATTTTTAAATGTTCTTTATCATATTATGTAGGGACTTAAGGTTCAACATATCAATACTTGATGAAAAATACCTGTTCCTTATTATGCCTAAGATGTTTGAAATGTAGTGAAATAGTGAGGTTAAGCTTGATAACATAAATCGTTTGATAATAACAATAAGCTTGTCTTCTGGATGGTTAACACCCTACATTTGCAGACCAAAATTAGAGAAAAAGGAGGGCTACAAGGAAAGCCAATATTTTGGCCCTACCCTTCTAAGGTCAATTAAGACTCAGGACATGTGAGAACTTGTACTGTAACGTCATGTACCTCGGTAGTGTCCCAAATTTTCTGATCAAGAAGGTTATGGGGCCAAAGAGGAAATTGATCGATGACGTAGAGTGTGCCTAAGGAGAGTCACATGAAGAGAAGACACTCTCTCAGGCTTTCACAGAGAGCACATTGGCCAAGCAATGGCCGTGACTCATCCACATGGCTGCACTGACAAATGTTCTACAATCTGAGGTACAGGATCTCAGGATAAATCCTGAGGGCATTTCACTGACCTTCTCAAACCAAAAAGCTACAACTCTTGTTGCATAGGTCCTGCTTTACCTTGGTCTTAGCCATCCAGTAGAAAAGTATGAAGATGAAATATAGGAAGTAAAGCCATGTTGTTATGTTGAGCTGTGGGGGACTCAGGTCAATAATTTCTGACATTGCCAATTAAACAGAAGACCCAATGCTATAATGACTGAATAAATGAATAAACATAAAATACATGAGCATTGTCAACTATTGCACAATTTTCTTCTTTGTATTTATTTTCCTGTTTGAAAAAGTCTAGGTAACATTTGTTTCAGTTAGGAAAGAAGTTTCTCTAGCGATTTAGATTTCAAGGGAAGTCAAGATGCATCATTGTGGATATTATGTCTATTGTTGAAATTTACATGAGAGATCTAATGATTCAGAGATTCAAAGTTTTCATTCAACTGCCTGCAAAATTGGTGATTTCAGAAGAAACAGGACAGCTGCATGAACATGGGGAAACAAAAGAAAGCAAGAATGTATGCAACCATGAAACAAATGCTTAGGCTCAGAGATGAAAGACTTAAAGAAAAGGTTAGACTAAAACCTAAAAAGAAAAAAAAGAAAGATCCCAGTGCTGTAAAGTAAAGAGAAGTCCCCTTCCTGCTTATTCTTCCAGTATAATACTCAGCTGGGCCCACCTTATCATATCCTGGTTGATACCAACTTTATCAACTTTTCCATCAAAGCCAAATTGGACTTCGTACAATCGGTGATGGTTTGTCTGTATGCCAAGTGTATCTCTTGTATAACTGATTGTATAATAACAGAACTTGAGAAATTGGGACACAATTATCGAGTGGCCCAACAGATTGCCAAAGATCCAAGGTTTTAATGATTTCCTTGCACACATTAAAGGACCTACGCGGATGCCTGCTTAGTGCAGAGAGTAACTCAACACAAGTGTTACATTGTGACCACAGTAGACTGGATCCTTAAGTGGAGAATCTGCAAGATCCCTGGAGTTCCTAACATGTACATTTCTAATCACAGATATATCAAGTAGATGCCAGATTATTACGTAGCCCCTTGATTCTGATTCTTACAAGTCAAAGTTCCTCTGTCTTCTTCCAGCTAACTTTTTGTTTTCATGCTATAGCATGAATTACTCGCCCATTTGCAGTATTATCAGCTAAGTATGGTTAAATGCATTCACCTTTTGATGCTTTCTGAAAAAAAACCCTAAAAAAGTGATTGTTGTACAAGTGGCTTGACTCTCTTGTTTGTGTATTTTTCATATTGGTTTCTACCATATCTATACTCATTCCTAAAGATAGTGAACATAGTTCCAGTTTCTCCAAATTATCATCACACATTTATTGTTGTTGATGCTGTTGTTATTGTGAGTAATTTCTATGATCTATGTGTTCTTACAACACACTGAAGTTTGGGTTTGTATTTCACAAATTATTACTAATGTTGAATTATTTCTTATATTTAATTATGATGTTGAATTATTTCTTTGTAGCCCACATATTCATTGGAACATTACTTTCATGCTGTTTGGTCAACTTTTGCAGTTGAATTGTAGACTCTCAGTTCCCTGTGATTTTAACATTGACAGTGCTCAAGAGCTTAGTTTCTCATAATTCATCATATTTATATTCCTTGTATTTTGACGTAACTCAGCAGTCATCCTTCCTTGATGAAAACTACTCTGAGCTCATGCAGGAATAAATTAATGTGTGAATTATCAGCAATTGGTAATACTTCACATACCATCAACAGCATTCAAATAATTATTGATATTTCATTCATAGTAGTTTTAAAGAGGTTAATAGTAAATCTTTCTAATATCCATTAGTTTTGTGTCAGGTTTTTTTTTTTTTTTTTGGCTTAGCCTGTCCTGAGAGCACAGCTGATGCTTCATGTGGTGCTTGGTTTGAAGCTGTTATTCCTATGCTTGTCTAAGCTTAAAAAAACAGCCACTTTAGAATGCTGAGCTATCTCACTGGCCCCAATTTTGCATCAGTTTTGTATGGAATAAATCTTACTTCCTTATAGATAAGTTTGTCTTATGACTAACTTGTTTTTTACATTCATTTTTTAATTAATTTTAATGAAAAGAAATAGCAATGAAACAGTTTCAAAACAGGTTAGTAGGAGAGTTACAATAATTAATACATTGCACATTGTTGTCTTTATAGTAGTTATTCAGAGTGCAAGATGCAGACATTATATCTTCTCTAAAAATATTACTACAAATCTTTCTTCTCATTGAACTAAGAGAAAGTAGCTCTATGTCTGTCCTAAGTATTTTGTATATACATATTTTTTTTTCACTACAAAATGGTCTTCATTTATATCCTCCTTTTTTGTTTTGTTTTCTTAGAGATGTGTGTTCTATTGCTGTTAGAGAACATGTATTTGGAGAAGTCTTTAAAGGAAATTTTCATAGTTGATGCCAGCTCAAGTATTGTAGATACTTGAATTCAGTAAAATAACCCAATATAGTCCAATAGTCCATAATAGTAGTGGGTTCTCAGCAGAACTGGCAATTGTCAGAGTTGATGACTTGAGCCTTTTACAGCTCCACATGTTAATATGGCATTACTTTTTGTACCTTGTAGTTATGCTTTCCTCCTGGATGGTTAAGACCAAGCTAAAGCAAAACCTATATAACTAAAAATGTAACTTTTGTATGTGAAAAGATCATTCAAATCCCCTCAGGATTTAGCCTGAATCCATGTACAGCAGCTTGTAGATCTTTTGTCAGTGTCAGCCATCTGAATGAGTCATGACCATTGCTTGACCAATTTGCTCTCTGAGAAAGCCTGAGTGAATTTTTTTTCTCTCTAGATAACTCTCCTTAGTCACATGATACATCATCAATCACTTTCTTTTGTGGCCCCATAATGTCCTTGAACAGAAAACGTGGGACACCACTGAGTTACAGAATGCCACAGCACAGGTTCTCTTATATCCTGAGACCTCACTGACCTGGACAGGTTTGGACCAAAATATTATTTTATACTAATTTATAAGTAGGGCTTTTAAACCAGTCTCCTTTAAATTGTATTTCTTCCTTTAAGTATGGTGTAAACTTGGAGGCATATTTTAACATTTCTGAAGCCAAATTTCTCTTGTTTATAAGATTTTTGCTTAGGTACACAGAACACCATTTAAAAAATTAAGAATAATATAATGTGTCAAATAGTTTGGCAGGGAGTCATACTGTAAGTGCTACTTAAACTTTATACATTTAGCTTTAGGTGGCATGCTACCAAAAGTACTAAAGTTAACATTTGTCTTGGAGCATAGTAGATATCTCTTGATATTATCAGTGTGGGTAAGAGCTCAAGTTTCCTGTATGAACCTCAAACCTAATTATATTAGTCACTGGACAACAGCAGAATGACTTCCAAGCATTTGCAGCAGAATGGTTTACACATCTCAGAATGTGCATGGAAAAATGGGAAACTTCTATTAACTTTACCAGTTTGCCTGACTTTCATAATTAAGTTCTCCCAAATCTCATTGAATTCATTCTCACAATTCAGTAATAGTTAATACTTAATCACTCTTTTATTAAAGAGCATCCAAGACACACCGCTGCAATCTGCACCAAGACTGGGTCATGTAGACTGAAGATTTCAAAGATTTTGAATTTCATGTTTTCCACTGGAATCATCTGTGTGTTTAGGTATGTATGTCATTATCATGAACCCCAGGAACTACATGTATGTGGTTCTCCCAATTAAAATGGTACACTTTTAAATCTACTGTGGTCTATTGTTTTTAAATTTCATTTTCCTATGCATATGATTGCCAAAGAAAAGCAATGTCATAAGAAATCTACAGCGATATTAGGCAATATGCTTCCAGATTCAATCACAAAATTTAAAGACTAACCAGGTACAATAATGCTAAAATGGTGGAATATTTGTTAATGAGGCTCATCATGTGAGACCACTGTTCTGTGAATTTAGTCCTGTACAGAAATAACTGGCAAGTCTTAAACATGGTAACTTTTTAATGTGTTTAGTACAGGGTCTATAGGCTCTGACTACATGGATTGGACACTTACCGCTCCTCCTGTTTGCACCCTCCCACGCACGGAGATTACAGCACGTGCCACCACACCCATGCTTCACATACTTTATTGTCAGCAGTTCTCCAGGATATATTTTCTGAGAGAATTATATCTGCTACATAATAACATTAATGTGGAAAGAAGGAAAGAGATGTCAAAATTTCTATGGGCACAATTCAGTGGAACACAAATATCTATATATAACAGAGCAAAAAAGGGAATATTGTTGTTACAGTGAATCTCCCTTCTGTCTCATCTACATCAGTACTATATCACCATAGGTCATTTGGACACACATGTTGAAGCTCAGTACGTAGACACAAAGTAATATCTATGGTATTAAAACATTTTACATGCTAGATCACTAACTCCTGTTTCACATTTTATAACAAAAAATTAAATGAATTCCTGCAATTTTCATTCATTATATGAGAGCATTAGAACATTTCCTTTATTATTGGATATTACTGATATGATTCATTGTCATTTCTTATAGGATTTCCTTCCTTAAATATGAAATAATTGAAGAATTTTTGAAATGCTAATAGCCATGGAGTCGGTTTTGAATTTAATGCTCCAGTGAGTAACAGATAATATTAAAGAATAAGGGTATATCCATGTGTGATACATGTTTCAACTGCTATTAAGTAAATTCTAAGAAATGAAATTATTTCAACATAAAATATTACCTTATTCATAGAGATACTAATGAATAGTTTTCTCAAATATTTGCATCCATTGCAACACTCCAACAAATATATGGATTATTCATTTATTCATCTTTTCATATATCTTGATTTCTCTTCCTGCATTTATTTTAGCATTCTGTATGATGTATTATGCTACTTGGTAGTAGTATTATTTGTGTTTTCCTGATTATTAATGTTATTCGATGTATTTTCTGGGTGTGTTACCCATTAAATAATGCGTCTTTTGAAACTACAGTTCAAAATAGTCCCCATTTTTCAAATACTATTTTTTTAAATTACAAGCATCCCTAATGATCAATACATGTACTTATCTCCCTCTCTCTCAACTTCATCTCCGTTTTTATCTCCCTCATATTTCCATATTCTGTCACTTACCATTTCTCTCTAAGTTTAACAGAGCCATGTTTTAGTTTTTTAGGTTTAATTTACATTTATTTTATTTTTTATTGAGAAACAAATAGCAAGATGACAGTTGGACAGTTACAATAATTAATACATTGCATATTATTGTCTTTGTAGTAGTTATTCATAGTACAAGATGTAGACATGATATCTTGTCCAAACACTATTAGTGTAAATCTTTCTTCTCATTGAATTAAGAGAAAGTAGCTGTATATCTATCCTATTTTGCATATACAGATACAAAGCAGTCCTTCATTTATAACCCCCTTTTTTGTTTAGTTTTTTGAGAGATGGGTATTCCATTGTCATTTAAATATTATAGGTGAGTGAATTAGGCAAAATAATGCAATATAGTCCAGAAGTTTTAGTGATGTCTTTTTACTGAAATTTCTGTTCATCTCCCCTAGCATTGAAAAATATGCAAAATCCCACAGTAGCACAGGTCTAAGAGCATTTTCTTATTATTCTTTACAATGAGCTCTGTTACTGAGAGGAATAGTTGCTATTCCAAATTAAATGGCAGTTTAAAAGAAAATGACAGAATAATTTCTAAAGATTTGGCAGGAGGAATAATCTTTTTTTCACAGAGTGTCATTGGTGTCATGGGGAATATTTTTCTTCTTTTATATTATAGTTTTATTATCCAACCTGGAAGGAGGTTAAGGCCCACAGATGTAATTCTGAAGCACCTTTTTATAGCCAACTCCTTAGTTCTTCTCTCTAGTGGAGTTCCTCTAGCAATGGCAGCCTTCAGGTTGCAACACATCTTCATTGATACTGTGTGTAAGTGTCTCTTGTACATTGACAGAGTGGGGAGGAGTATGTCAATTGGTACCATCTGCCTCTTGAGTATATTCCAAAACATCATTATCAGCCCCATGAACTCCTGTTGGAAGGATGTTAAAGCTAAAGCCCAAAAATATATTGGCCTTTCCATTCGCATGTGCTGGATCCTTAACATGTCGATCAATTTAATTATTCCTCTGTATGCATGGTATTTATCTGTAAGAAGTTTTGACAGAATCATCAAAAAGACAGTAAATACAGGATACTGTTGTCTTATTGATTATGGAGCAGCCATTGGTTCAATCTATGTAGCATTCGTAATTTTTCCTGAAGTTTGTTTTTCTTTGCTTATAGTCTGGGCCAGTGGTTCTATGATTTTCAACCTGTACAGACACAAACAAAATGTCCAACACATTCATGCCACCAGTATTTCCTTAAAATCTCCTGAGTCCAGAGCCACACAAAACATCCTTTTTCTGGTGGGAACCTTCACGTCTTTTTACACTGTGTCCACTATCATTCGAATTTCTATTACTTTAGCCTATAATGTCAGTTTGTGGTTGGCTAGTGTTTCGTATGTAATTTCTTTGTGTTTTCCAACTGTTAGCCCCTTTCTCATCATGAACCAATATTTCTCTCTCTGTAGGCACTGTTTTGCCTGCACACAATGCCCAAAACCTCTCTAATACGCTCCAAAATGTACAAATTGTATATTATGGCAGGATTTTTTGTTATTTATTTTTACTTCTATTTATGAGAAATACAGAGGTACAGAATGAGTGCCTGCTTCCTTCATAGTTCAACTCATGTATATTCAGCTTACTGATACAGAATTCCATGGGCGTAATCGATGTCAGTCATGCAGTTTGGCCGTGTTAAGGTGCACCCTCTTCTGTCTAGATACATCTGAATGAAGTGCTTCTTGAGACAATTTTAGTGGATTTAATTTGATTCATGTATTAACCAAAATATTTTTAAGAACTTTACAATTGTATAAACTTTCAGTAAAAGTGGATACTGTGAAAATTATGTGGAAGACACTCTCCAGTGACTGTTCTCTGTGGGTGTCCTGTGTCTCAGAGACAGTTATATGCTCTTTCTTTTCACGACTGTTTACACTGATTAAAAACATACTATAATAGAGATACTGTCAACATCATGAAAAAGACTTTTCCTGCATATATGGAAATTGACAGCACCCATGAGTTAGCAATTTCTAAGATGCAAAGAATTTTGCAAATTTCAGAGAATGAACTAGCTCTTTCAAGATTTTGTATTAAAAAAGTTAAAGAAACATATACACTATGATTCCTACTCTACATGTACCTAATGCAGTGATAATGTCTGTTTTTTTCTAAATCATGAGAATTCCTCAGACACAAGAATTTCTGAGAGGGAAGAAAATACCTCTGAATAGTTCAATGAGGTTATGAATCATGTATGTGCTATAGAAAATGTGCTGTGAATATGGTGTCTTCATATTTAAGTAATCCCATGTTTTAATATGTCTTGTTAATGCCTCAATGCCGAAGCCAACTTTTAATCTGCCTCTTCCTATTGACCATGCCCCAGATGCTATGGCCTACATGTCTGAGTGCCTCAATACCAGATTGCATTTGTTAAATATATGATGGTATTGGGTTTATGGGTGTTCTAGAGAGAGCAGAAAGAGCACATGTATTTATTAGGCTGGTTGTGGCCCTAGTCTGCAGAGCAACAATAAAAATGTCATCTACATTCCAAGGAAAAGTGAACAGCGATACTGAAATCAGGAGATCATCCTTAGAAAGAATGTAGCACGCACTATACCCTCCTCTCTTCCCCTGCTGTGTTTTTCCGAGGGCCCCTCATGTCACTTCCCGTCACTGTGACTGTAGGTTTGATTCTCCTATCTCCGTGGAGATAGGAGAGAGAGAGTGCCTGGAGCGAGAGTGTGCTGCTTCCCTTTACTGCGTGTGGTCTACCTCTTCGTTATCTCTGTGGACTCAAATTTCTCCTTCTGACCCTTTTTTTGATTGCTAGGAATACACCTTCTTTCTTCTTCTTCCCCCAGTGTGTTACTTCTCCGTGTTTACATACCGAATGTCGTGAATGTACATTAGTCTTGCCATTATTTCACTCAAGTATGGATATTTCTCAGAAGTTAAAAATAGATGCACCATTTCATTCATGAATAAACATAAGATGTATGTAATGGACACTTACATTACTGTATTTATCATATAACTACGCTGAGTAACCTGGAAATATGAACCATATTGTGTACTAATTGCTAAATGCTTAAAGGTTTATGCTGGTAATACCCTATCATTTAATTTTTTATTTTATTGTATTGTATTTTAGGGAAGGGTCTACAGGGTGTTCAGGCTTTCACGACTAGATTGGGCTCGTAATGATTCTCCTGTTTACAGCCTCCTGTGACTGGGATTAAAGTCATGCACAGCCACATTCAGTCTCAATTGCCCTCTCAGCGCTCCCCAGGTGGTGGTGGTGGGCTTGCACGACAGGCCCAGGGATGGAAACCCTGGCCCCTGAGCCTTCTTCCAGGCACTTTAATCTGCTGAGCTATTTGGCCGACCCTAAGCTATCATTTGAAAGAGTACTCCACACTATTTGTGGTGGTCTTTGAATCATTTGTGATCATGCGCATAGATGCAGAGTTCTGCATGGTAAGTGTTTGGAGCTTCTGAAGCTGGAAATTGATCACATAAAAATTTGATCATCAAATTGCAGGATGAGACCTTATTGTCTAAGGTAGTGAAGCTGCCACTGTCTTCTGAGAAACATTCCGCCTGTACATGGTGGCCTCGTCCATTTTGTATTCCGAAACTTTGTAAAGGTATAAATGGAGTTACTATTGTTCAGGAGACTTTTGCCTATCAAGCTTGGTCTACTACCTGAGCTCAGCTGTTACCTGCTGTTTTTATTTTCAGAATCCTCTCGCCATTTTCTGCTGGGGACATCCCAAAAGAAAAATATGTCCCTACTTTTGGTGCATGCCACAAGGACTGCGGTGAGGAGATTTTGATAGGTGGAAGGATGTTCCCCAGAATTTTCCACGAACAAAGTCTGGGCATGGATTGGTGGGTCAATAGCAGTTGAATGTTATATTGACAATTACCACGTGAAAAGCATGAGGCATGGAGGTCTAGTGACCTTTCAAATATATAATAAGAAAGCTTAAAGTGAGCAATAGATTTAATTAATTAATTATTTATTTTATTTTTTTTTTTTTGGTGGTACCAAGGATCAAACTCGGACCAGCACTTATTTCTTTTTTTTTATTTATGTGTGTGTGTGTGTGTGTGTGTGTGTGTGTGTGTGTGACCACCTCAGCCCACCAGGGGGCGGGGCTGGCTGGCATGTGGTGCTGGGGGATTGAACCGTGGTCCCTGTGCTTTGCCAAGCTTGTTCTAAGTAGGTGCTTTAGACCGCTGAGCCATCTCACCAGCCCAACCAGCACTTATTTCGTTGAGGCATCTCCCTGGCCCTGAGTAATAGATTTAAGAGAAGCCAAAAAAGGAAAAAGTAGGGCCGGCCAAATTGCTCAGAAGATTAAAGCACTTGCAAAAAGGCACAGGGGTCAGGGATTTGATTCCCAGGCCTGCAGTGCAGGCCCTGTTCCCAGGGTGCCCTGGGAAGGCAATTATGGCGGTGGTGGTGTGCACCTGTAATCCCAGCACTTGGGAGGCTGTACACAGGCGGATCGCTACAAGTGATCTGATCTAGTAATGAGACCCTAAACATCCTGTAGACCCTTCCTCCCAAAAGACAAAAAAGGAAAAAAGTTACATTGAATTAAAAATGGGGAAAACAGTTTCAGAACATCAGATGTTGATAGATGTATATAAAAGTTTGTTGCTTTCTTGGTGTGTGTATTTACTGTACATTTTAACAGCATCATGAATAATATGGAGTACTCTTTACAATTCTAGTTCCAAAACAGGCAATATCAGTGGAACAAAAGTACAGCATATAAAGTTTGGATCCTCTAGTTTTGCTCAATTAGATGAAAAAGGAAAATTTCTTCTAAGCTGAGAGCAGTTGGTTCCAAGTGATACGGCCCTGCTTGGGGAAGGGGCACAAACTTAGTTCAGGGAGGGGTCCATGCCATGGTTTTAGGCCAACTCATCTGGGATCTCACAGCCATTTGCATTTTCTTTACACCAGATCCAGCCAGAGAGGTTGTGATGAGCCAGCATCTATAGGCCTATGTGCCTGATGCTAAGTAGCAGGGTCGTCTCAGTTGTTTGTTCTGGCCTTGGCATTGGCTATGTGCATGCCTGGCATCACGAATTTATTAGTCTCTAGACAGTGCCTTCCTGGGCAATAATAATATATCCAGCAGTCAGAGCCAGAGCTGCAGCACGCACATGCACTGGCTGTACATCCACATAGCTTGAGAAGGAGGTATATGGGCAACGGGGAACATTCTTAGTATTAGCAGTTTGCCCAACCCTTAAACAAGGGAGGTTAATTAGAAAAAAGCAACCGGAGGGAGAGTCTCAATACAATGTCATCTCCAGGTTTTTTTGGTGTTATCAATGCTAACTACACGGGAAAATCAAAATGGTAGTTTATCTTCTCAAAACACTGTTTAAATCATGCCAGACTCTCATTTCACTTTACTAGCCATTCTTTCTGTGATAAAAAAAATAATTAAGGGCTGGGCAGATAACTCAGCAGACTAAAGCACCTGTTTAGGCAGAGCACAGTGGCTGGGGTTTGATTAGTGAAGTTCAGTGCCAGCCCGCCTCCGGGGTGCACTGGCATAACAATTGAGACTGGGTGTGGTGGTGCACACCTGTATTCCTAGTGCCTGGGAGACTGAAAACAGCAGGATCACTACGAGTTTGATCTATATAGTGAGACCCTGTAGGCCCTGTACTAAATACATTAAAAAAGAAAAGATCATTCTCATCAATTTAGGTGGACAATACTTGATCTCTTGATTTAATAGAACAAAAAAATTGCACTGAAATAACATTAAAGGAAATACATTTTAAAGGGATTTTCTAATGCAATAGTGGATGGCTGCCAGATAGGGCAGCTAAAAAGGTGCAAGGTTGCCCACTTGGAGAGATTAAAAGGGCCATTCCCCCAGGAATATAGATTCACAGAAAAGCAGGAAATACAGTGGTTCTCTCTTTCTGTTGCAATTGACACTGAAAGAAATGTTTTTACATTTCCCCTTAAAGTGATTATATTAAAAGGCTGTTTCCACCATAAAGATAAAAGCAGTTTGCCTTTTAGAAATCATATTTTGTCACATTTACAATGATCAGGATGCTTTTAAAAGACTACTCCAAACTCTATTAGTTTCTTTTTTTTCTTTTTTTTTTTTTAAAGAACCAGGGATTGAACTCAGGTCCTTGTCCTCACCAGGCAAGCGCTAATTCTACTGAGCTATCTCCCTGGTCCCTCTATTAATTCCTAATATGGTTGATTTCTTGTTTTATAATCCTAAATTAAAATTGATATAACAATTTTGATATTTTACAAGCAAATATATAAGTTTAAAATACAATCTAAAGACAGCGGTGTTTAAACAGTTATTTGATTTTGATAATCCATTTAAATAACAAAAGGCCTAGAGGTGGCCTCCAAAGGGGTACAAGCTAGGAAAGTTTCTTTTTTGGGTCTATTTATCCAACAAAGATATGTTCTGCCCCAAACTGTTCAGATCAACAATGCCTGATTGTCAGACTTTATTTGATAATATTAATTGATCTCATCTAGATTTTGGGCTAATTTTTCTGGTGTTATTTACTGTTTTCATTTTTCAGTTAAGCTAAATTAATTTGCATGTTTTCACAGATAAGTTAAACTAGGTTAAGGGAGGCTATATTATGGCTTTCTTTTCCAAAATATAACATGTAGGATTTTCAGTGTACATTCAAAATTCTGTTACAGGGCTGGTGAGATAGCTCAGCAGACTAAGCGCCTGCTTAGGTAAGTGCAGGGACCAAGGTTCAACCCATGGCACCACGTGCCACTCTGGCTTCACCCCCAGACACTCAAAGGATAGTCAATATTCTTATTTTATTTTATTCTATTTATTTCTTTTTTTCATAATTTTTTGAGAGACAAATAGCAATGAGACAGTTTCAAATCAAATTGGTAGGACAGTTTCAATAATTCACACATTGCATACATTTCTTCCTAGTGGTTAATTGCTGTACAAGATGTGGACATGATATCCTATTTACAAACACCATTAGAAAAAATCCCTCTATTCATTAAGAGAATGTAACTATATATCTATCCTAACCGTTGTGAATACACAGATACAAAATGGACATTCATCTGTATCCACTTTTTGTTTAGTTCCATTATTTGAATATTATAGGTGTGTTAACTCAGCAAAATATTCTAAAAGAGTCCAGTAGTCCATAATAATATTGGGTCTTCCTCTTGACTGGCAGTGTCAGAAATTGCCAATATTTTTGAACTAGGCCTGCAAGGTAAATGAGGACTCAGGACATCAGAGAACCTCTCCTATGACATCCTGTAATTCAGTTGATTCTCTTAATTGTCTGATCAAGGATATGATGGTAGCATACAGCACAGTGACCAATGACATATAATCTACCTAAGAAGAGTTAACTGGAGAGAAAATATCTCTCAGGCTTTCACAAAAATCAAATTGGTCATGCAATAGTCATGGATCATCCAGATGGCTAACACTGACAAAAGACCTAAGAAGTACTATACATGGATCCAAGTTAAATTCTAAGGAGTTTTAACTGACCTTGTTAGACACCAGAAAGTTAAAATTTTATTCACATTACATTAACTTGGTCTCAACCATCGAGCAGAAAAATATAGTCATGAGATGTAGAAAAGCAATTATGTAATAATATAGTAGTGTTAAAAGGCTCAAATCACTAACAATATCTGACAATTGCCAGCTAATAACTCACTACTGTTACAGGCTACTAGACTTTACAGAGTTAAATGGCTGTATATGTATATCGTTATCAAAATCTTTGGACTGCCATGTAAAATGAAAGAATCTTCTTAAGAGTTTTCCAAGCACAGCTTCTCTAACTGCAATAGAGCACCTATCACATACAAAATAAAACAAAAAAGAGATATGTTGGGGACTGCTAAGCTGAAATTTTATCATATATGGCAGAATGAGGCCTCATTGCCTAAAACAGTCAAGCTTCCTCTGTCTTGAGCAAAGAATCCTGCCTGGACATTGTGTGCTATTAGTTGCAAGGCAATCTTGTGTCTTGAAACTTTGTAAAGGTGTAAATAAATGCCCCTAATTATTGTTTGAGGGGCGCTTTGCCTATCAGGTTTCATCCACCACCTGAAGTCAGCTATTGTCTCTTATATTCGCTCTCTTAATTCCCTTGCCTTTTTCTCTTGGGGGTGACCAAGAGACCAACAGATCCCTACAGGTAAGCAAAAGAAAAGATTTATAAATCCACTTGAATCACCTAATCTTGGTTACACGGGAACTGCAATAGATTGATGTCATAAAAGTCATCACTGCAGAGTAGATGTGATAGCAAAAGACTGGGCGAAATATCACTTGATGCTTTACTATACAGTAAGGTAATAAAAGATAAGGATAATGTGTAGATATATATTTAAACAGTGTAAGTAGGCATATTTAATCTTTTCCATGAAGATATGAGCTTTTTTTTTTACTTTAGGGAAAGGTCTACAGGGTGTTCAGGGTCTCACTACTAGATTGGACTCATAGTGATTCTCCTGTTTACAGCCTCCCAAATGTTGGTATTACAGGTGTACACCACCATGCTCAGTCTCAGTGTGCCCTGGAGGTGGGGCCAGCATGTCAGGCCCAGGGATCAAACCCCTGGCCCCTGGACAAGATGTGAACATTGTTTGAGGAGATAGCTGTATTGCCTTAACATGAAAAGAAAATAAACATACAAATTATATTGAAACTTAATATGCACCCCACATATCTGTAAGGTTTTCACACATCATTTATAATTAAACAAATGACAAACATCATTTCACTTCTGGCAGTTCACCTTCTGGTCACAAAGGAAGTAGTATCAAAAAGTATGATTAATTTTTCTATAAAGAAATGATTACACTAGAAGACAAAGGGCCTTAAATCCTACTGATGTACTCTTCCTTGCTTTGAAAACACCAATTCCCATGGTTTTGACAATACCTGTTGCAATGTATTCCACTATTGTTTATTTGAAGCTTCACAATTTGTTTCAACATGCTTACAACATAATATGTCAATGTCAGAAGCATCCCTCCCTACTTCATAACTCAGGCTTTTTCTTCTACTGAATTTCACAGTTTTCCTTCATTAAGCATCCAGGTAATTAAACTTCTTACTAGAGTATATAGGACAACCGCAATAACTTAAATTGATCGTTAATATTAATAACATCTTCATGACCCCTTTTCACCATGAAATGTAATGAAATCTGAGGCACAACTTCTGAAAAGTTTGCAAAGCTTCGAACAACTGAAGCCGATAAATATTTCAAATTAAGAAGCTTTCTGAAGTGCTTTAGCAGTCCTACTAATGTAGCCCACTAATATGAAATAAATCCGCCTCAGGAGCCTCATGATATTAAAGTACAAGGGAAAACTTAAGCCTTGGCTCCTAACTTCCAGAGCTAAGTCTAAAATAGCCTCAGAGAATTTGTTTATCCATCAACTGAACTTGCTCTACAGTAAAAATATTGGAAGTCTACACTTTCAGAATTCAACTGGACTCTCCAAAACAAAAAGTTTAGGATATAATCATTTAAAATATCAATAAAGTTATTACCACACTTGTGCTGATCTGTGTAAGGATTAAGGCTGAGAGTGAGGACCATCTCTTCTCCCACTGCATGAAAATCAGTGAGTAGGGTAGGAGGAGAGAAATCCTACTCATCACCCCTCCGCTACTCTGGAAACCGCAGTGCAGAGAAACCCGGTACTTGGCCCATTCTCTTTTCACTA
This sequence comes from Octodon degus, assembly GCF_000260255.1. Taxonomy (NCBI): domain Eukaryota; kingdom Metazoa; phylum Chordata; class Mammalia; order Rodentia; family Octodontidae; genus Octodon; species Octodon degus. The sequence continues at coordinate 2,973,363 of NW_004524782.1, forward strand.
TGGGTGTGACAGTCAGTGAGGGAACTACCTGAGACTCAGCAACCAGCTCAATCAGATGAACCCAGGGTAAATTTACTCTAACAAGGGAAACTCTTTGTATACTAACTCCTAATTTGTGGTAGATCAATAAAGCAGGAGCTTTGCTCATCTGCTTGTTTCCACAATGAGGAAGAGGTACATTTTGCCCTAAACTGCTCAGCCATAATTGTAGTGGCAGCACAATTATTATATATCTCTTAAAAAAAACCCTTCCATTCTTTGTACAAAGTGTCAATGATGTATCATTGGAAAAATGAAAGTAAATCTAAAAGTGATGTGAAAGGCTGACTCATTTCAGGAATCTTCCATTGGGGCCTAACTCAATCCATCAAACAATAGGTATACAGACAGGTACAGTGATGGCCCTTCACTCTGGAAAATAGGCAAAAGATGTTAGGATTCTCCTGTTATCTGCATGTATGCAGACCCTGTCTAGCCATTGCTGTTGGCACATATCCCCAACAGTAGACCTGGGTACCTTGGGCTGATTAGGTGTGATATGCCTACAGTGTACACTGGCTCTTGCAGCATACGCCATGGAGGCTTTTGGCATTGAATACTTACTCTGTACAAGCAACAAATCTAGGAAAATGGTGCCCACCTTGGAAAATAGACCATTGGCAGCAGCTGAGAAAAGTGATTTTCTAAGACTGAAACCTAATCCAATGAACTGAAATGAATCAAAACCCCACAGCGGTCCTAATGATTGGAAGCAAACAATTTCTCTGTGTCTCTCTCTCTCTTTTCTTTGGTGGAACAGGGGATTGAACTCAGGCCCTTGTATTTGCCAGGGAAGCTCTTATTCTACTGAGCCATCTCCCTGGCCCCCCAGTTTTTTCTAAAGAGAAAAATCCCAGAAGAGTCTTAGATGACTCAATTTTGCAACTTTTTTCCCCCAAAAAAGAGAGGCCTACTTGAAAGAGTGTTGGCCCTTGATACAGAAGGCCTTGAATGAACATCACATTAAGGCCACCCTGGACCTGATTGAGAGCAACATAACTGTTCTTCCTACAAAGAAGGCTTTTGATCCATACACCATCATTAAGACCAGAGATTTAATAAAGCTGTTAGCAAGAAATGTTTCATTTGAACAGACAGTACAAATTACTCAGGATGATTTTGCATGTGACCATCATTAAAATAGATTCTTTAGTAAGAAATAAAAAAGATTCATAAAAAGAACACAATGATTTATTGGTCCCACAGGGTCTACTTTGAAGCTTTGGAACTTTTTTATTTTCACTGCAAAAAGTGTATTTCAGAATGACCTACAGAACTTTATCTACATGAAGGGCCTTCTCTCATAGGATTCCACTCAGTTTTGCTTCTAGGAATTCACCAGTAAAAGCAGCAAAATTCAAATCTCCTTACTGAAACTGATACAATCTGAAAAGGGTTGCTAAAGAAGTGATAAACCTTACAAAATTGCTTCTTACTTCAAGAACTACTTCTTTTGTATTTAAAGATTCTACTTTGATTCCCAATATGCTACATGATTTTTGTTGTTGATTTTTTACAAATATTATTTTCAAACTATAGAAACAGTACTTTAACTCAATTATTCCTTTTCTTCAATATGGCCTGGCAAAGCCATATAATGTTAAGCAAACTCACTATGTCTATCTATGGTCAAGGATTTTATCTATGGAAGATGTGCTGTTTTCTGTTTTTTTTTTTTTCAGGATTCACATATCAGACATTCATAGCCCTTCTCCAATGAGCACAGCATGGCTGTTGTGATCCTCTCTTTCTCTTCTTCCTCCTTTAATGCCTTTTCCTTATCGTTCAGCTTTTCCTTGTTTAGATAGACCTGGATAGGATGAGCTGCAGTTCTTGTCCTTAAATAATGCATCCCGTCTTCAAATCCTCCTTCCAACCATAGAAGTGCATACTGGTGAGCTCGCTATAATTGGGCTCAGCCATGTGGATGTTCAAAGACTGGATCTGATCAACCAAAGCACCATGATCAGAAGCCATCTTGAGGACAGTTTTCTGAGAGATTTCCCATCCGATCTTATAAAGCTGCTTCAGGTCATCAGGAATTTCCTCTATGCTCTGGATAGAGCCATTGCAGGCAATAATCTGATTTTTCATTCCTTTATTCCATAAGCCCTGCTCCATAAGATCTTTCAATAAGAGAGGATTTACAATCTTAAATTCTTCTGACAAGACTTTTCAAGTGTAGATGTTGCTGGTATAAAGTTCAATAGACTTATTATTCCCCAAGATCTGAGCAGTTGAAGCACTAGGAAGTAGGGCAATAAGTAGACTACTTTTTCATCTTTGCAATCTTCTGATCAAGAGGTATTTAAGTATACCCCTTGCAGTCACTGCAGACCTAGAATTCCACATATCATCCTGAAGTATGAGTAACATTCCACATATCATACTGAAGGATTCCTTTGCTTACCAGAGAGCCTTCATAGGTTTCATATGGGCCATGCTCCTTGGCTAGATCACAGCTGGCTTCCAAGGCTCCATAATAAACAGTCACAATGATTTGGTTATTTCAAAACTGGGACTCTGGACTCTCAAAATGTTATCTCATCAGGATAAAAGCATCTGTGAGCCGTTGTACTCCAACTTCAATGGGGAAATGATGTTTATTTGATAAGTGTGCCTCTGAGACAGGGTAGTATTTTATGTCAATAATTTTATTCAGATTTTGGACAATATCTTCCGTGACTTCTGTCAATTTCTCATAGTCATATGTGTTCTGATGTAACATACATATTCAGGGCCAGGGAAGCCAAGATACAAACTGCAACCTCATCTTTGCTGGTCTATTCTACCATTTCTGTGTGCAGGTTGCTGCATTTGATTGTTCCCAGGTTCTTCTGGTTGCTCTTCCAGTTATAAGAATGCTTGTAGAGCATGAATGGGGTACCCGTCTGTCTGAGACTCAATGATGACATACCAATGCTGCTGAATTTTCACAACTTTACGAACACGACCTTGTTTTTCATAACTCTCATATAAGGTATCAAATTCCTCTCCCCAAACCTCGTCCAGACCAGGACACCCATTTTGCACATCAAAGATCAGTCCTGAATAGTCTCTGATCATTTCATGAAGAGATCCAGAATCCAAGGTGCAAAGAAAAGATCCCTAGCATGCTGTTCTCCCTTTCCTGTATTCTTTAAATCAAGAAACTCAAGCATTTCTAAATGCTGAGCCTCCAAGGAAATAACAAATGACCCAAGGCACTTATTTCCACTTTGATGAACATAACTATCTGTGTTGTTATACACTCTCAGCATTGGTATAAGACCATTAATATTCCATTGGTCCAAGCTATGCAGCTATCAGTAGCCTGAATGTAACTCACAGCAACACCAATTCCACCAGCAGATTTAGAAATCAATGCATACTGCTTCAGAGTGTAGTAAATGCCTTTGATGCTGTCATCTTTCATAATCAGAAGAAAAAAGCTTGAAATTTGTGGGCAGTTGGTATCAGAATTGAAGAGAGTGGGAGAAGCATGAGTAAAGCACTTATTAAAAAGAAAGTTGCATGTTATTCATAACAAAGAACAACTAAAGAATTTCATGATGACAAAACCAACCATACACAGACTGCTAAAAGATACTCTAGACAGAGATCAAAATGACCACAACTCCATAAGTGAGAAAGGAAAGAACCAAACAAATCACACAAACAATTAAACACAGGAGAAAAAGGGGTATACAGCAGCAGTCTTTCAATTATTCTTTTGTATACAGCAACAAAATATTTCCAACGGCATACTCTACAAATGGACTTCTCCTGCACCCTATGGGGCATGATTGTATCTGATTCTACAGGGTGGATATCAAGGAAATAGCAGTAGCTCAGTCCCACAAGTGACACAAGGCCACCAGTAAGCATCATGTACACTGGCCATGTCCACAACACGCTAGAACTTTGTGTGATAACCTATCCCCAAAAAGTTAGAGGTGCTGGTCATATACTTGCCATTTCAGTACTTATGTTATGTTTTATTCTTAGTAATTTTTTACTATCGTGAAAACGTTACCTTAGTTGAATTCTGTTAAATATTTAATATTAATATTTAATATGTAACTAATTAATATAAAATTTATTTTCTTAATATTGTTTAATGTTAATTTGTTTTAAAGATTTATGCTGTATCTTTGACTTAAAATCTACTTACAAGGCATGGTATGATATTTTCTGCAAGTATTAGAAACATTAAAAAGTATATTTCCAGGGCCAGCCAAATAACTCAGTGTATTAAAGCAACTGCAAGCAGGCTCACGGGCCAGGAGTTCGACCCCTGGGCCTGCCGTGCCAGCCTCGCCTCTGAGGCATGCTGGGAGGGCAATTAAGACCGGGGTTGGCTGTGCACACCTGTAATCTCAGCTCTTGGGAGGGTGTAAACAGGTGGATCTCTAAAAGTCCAATATAGCAGTGAGACTGAATATCCTGCAGACCCTTCTTTAAAATAAAAATAAGTGTATTTCCATGTTCCATTGACTTTATATTACTTCTTCCTTGGATTTTACACACACACACACACACACACACACACACACACATATACATGAAAAAAATGTATATAACCAAACATAACATTGATACCGCTTTGTAGAAGTCTTCAGTGGGCTCATAGAATATGTTGCACAGAGTTCTGCATCATCACAATTTTGAGAGGTCTTTCTTATCCATTCAGGACCACGTGGCAACTTCTTTTGTCTTCTGGACTATGGCATTTATTATTTTCTATATGCTACATTTTGAGTTATTAGAAGATTTTGAGTTTGATTAACTGGAAAATATTTCACTTTTAGTTTTTAAAGGAATGTCTGCTAAGCATAAAATTCAATGAAGACAGACTTTTTTTTCTTTTTCAGTCCCTTGAATTAATTAGTCTAGTTTCTTACACATTTTCTCTCATGTTTTCTAATGTGGAATAAAGTGCTGTTTCTTGATGGAAAATACCTGTTCCATGTTATGTCTAAGATGTTTGATATTCAGAGAGATAGTGAGGTTCCGTTCAACTGCCTATTTTATAGGGTAATAACATCATTAAACTTCTGTTCTGGAAGGTTAAAAAACTTAAGTTTGCAGACCAAAACTTAGGCAAAAAGAAGGGCTGCAAGGACAACCACCATTTTGGCCCTGGCCTTTCAAGGTCAGGGATGACTAAAGACATAGGAGAACCTTCACTGTAACATCCTATATCTCAGGTGTGTCCCAAATTTCCTGATCAAGGAGATTATGGGACCACAAGGAAAGTGATTGATTATGCATAGTGTGCCTAAGGACAGTCACATGGAGAGAAAACATTCAAGTTGGTCAAGAAATGACCGTGACTCATCCACATGGCTGACATTGACAAAGGATCTACAAAGTTCAGTACAGGGTTCCAGGGTAAATCCTGAGGGGATTTGACTGACCTTGACAGATACAAAAGTTACATTTCTGGGTATATAGGTCTTGCTTTATCTTGGTCTTAACCATCCAGCAGAAAAGTATAAAAACGAGGTATGAAAAACAAAGCTATATTAATATGATGAGCTGTAAAAGGTTTCAGTCAACAACTTTTCACATTGCCAGTCCTAAGGATAACCTACTACTATTATAGACTACTGGATTATATTGGATTATTTTGCTAAATTAGCATACCTACAATATTTAAATGACAATGGAATACCCATTTCTGACAAAAGTAAACAAAAACAATGGGATACAAATGACGGACTATTTTGTAGCTGTATATACTAAATAAGATAGATATACAGCTACTTTCTCTTAATTCAATGAGAAGAAAGATTTATACTAATAGTGTTTGCACAGGATATTATTTCTACATCTTATACTATGAATAACCACTATGAAGACAACAATATTCAATGTATTAATTATTGAAACTGTCCTACTAATTGATTTTGAAAGTTACCCATTGCTATTTTTTTCTCAATAAAATTAATAAAAAAAGGATAAGATGTATTTAATTTTGTTCTTCCATAAGTAATATTTTATATATGTGCTTTAATGATTTTTTCTTTATAGTTAATTTTGAGCACTTTTATTTTATACATCTTGGTATGAGTTTATTCAAATTTCTTGTGAAAAAGGTTCATTTTTCTTGGAAATTTAGTGTTATAATTTCACTTAAATTCAGAAAATTTAAATATTTAAATATTTATTGCCTACCTCTTTCTCCTTTGAGAATTCGGAGTATATGAATATAAGCTTCTTAATTTTGGCACAGAGTGAGCTATTATATGACTGATCTGTAAATTCTTTTTCATTTTTTTAATTTTGGACAATTTTTATTGTTATACTCATTTTATGTTTGTATACAATTTATTTACAATGTGCAATCTATTTTTAATCTCATGCTATGTATTCATTTCGAAATTATTTCTCTAAAATTCACTGTGTCCACATCTTATATGTTTCACATTTCTTTTCTTTTTTTTTGACGGAACTGGGGATTGAATTCAGGCACTTGGGCTTGCCAGGCAAGTGCTTATTCTACTGAGCCATCTTCCTGGCCCCCAAAGTTTCACATTTCAATATTTGTCTACAATTTTTAATATGCTATATAATTACTGATTTCCAATAAAGTTGATGAGAAAAAAGATAAAAGAATTAATGTCAGCCCCCCTAAAAATGAGTTATACAGGAAATTAAAAATCCCAACCACACACTTGCAAAGCAGGGGTCCTGGGGAGATAGCCCAGGAGAATAGGTGTTTGCCTGGCAAGCACAGGGTCCTGAGTTCAATACCTGGTACTTAAAAAAAAGAAGAACAAGCTGGCAAAGCCATCTGAATGAAAGTAAAGACAGACTTTCAGAAATTAAAGACAACATTACAGCTCATGGAAAGGTAAGAAAAGATCTCTTAGAAAAAACAAAGAAGCAGGGAAATGTAATTCAACATCTTCACGATGATGCAAAATGAACAACACAAGAGTAATAGACATCCATGAGAAAGAAGGAATCAGTACAAATGACATGAAAAGAATATGCATAAAAGTAATAGCAGAAAGTTAGCAAATATTCGGAAATGATATGACGTTAAATAACGTAGGCATATAAAACTCCAAATAACATGAACCCAATTAACACCACACCCAGATATATAATATACAAGATCCAGAAATTTGGCACAGTCACAGTATAATGAAATCCAGTAGAGAACAGAGATGGATCACATTTCAAGGAAAATTCATTAGAACAATAGGATATTTCTCTTCACAATCCATCAAGTCAAGAAGGGCATGGACCAAAGTGCTACAAGTCTTGCAAGAAAACAAATTCCAACACAGATGTATATACCCTGTAAAACTGTCTTTCAAGTTTAATGGGGAAGTGAAATTCTTCCATGACAAAGAACACCTAAGGAATTTCAAGATGACACATCCAACCCTACACAGACCACTAAAAGATTTTCTACAGAGCGACAAAAATGACCACAGCTCCATGAATGAGAATAGAAAAAAACCCACCAAATAAAGCAAAGATTAAAACATAGGAGAAAAATAGGTAAACAAAACCAGGCAAATAACATGTTAAACATGTTAATATATCTCAGTTATAATCGTCAATGTAAATGGACATAATTCACTAATTAAAAGAAATAAACTGGCAGAGTGGATGAAGAAGCAAAGTCCAAAAAATTCCGTATACAATAAACACACTTAACTCATAAAGAAATTCGTACACTGAAATATAAAGGGTGGAAAACAATACGACAAGCCCCAGAAAATCAGGGTAGCAATCCTGCTTGCAGATAAACTGAATTTTGAACCAAGAATGATAAAATGAAATAAAGAATGCCACTTCATATTGTTTAAGGGAAAAATAACAGAGGAGAAAATAACAGTCATAAATAGGTAAGCACCAAACACGGGAGCACCCAACTGTATAAGACAAATCTTAATGAAATGAAAAGTCTAATATCCAATAACACAGTCTTAACAGGAGAACTTAACACCCCCTTATCCTAAAAAGATAGGCCAAGCAGACAAAAAATTAGCAAAGAAGTAGCAGAACTGAACCAGAGCTTGGAACAAATGGACTTAGTTGACATATACAGAGTGTTCCACCCAAGCACAGCAGAATACAAACTTTTTTGCAGCTGCACATGGGTCATTTTCTAAAATAGACCACATACCAGTCCACAGGTCATACTTAAGTATATGCAATAAAATACAAATTATCCCATGCATATTATCTGCCCATAGTGGAAAGAAACTGGAAAGAAACAACAAAAGAAACCAGAAAACCCCATAAATACATGGAAATCAAACAACACCGTACTCAGCAACCAGTGAGTCACAGAAGAAATTAAAAAGGAAATTGAACAATACCTACAATTCAATGAAAATTCAAGCACAACTTAACAGAATTCATAGGATGTGATGAAAGAAGTTCTTAGAGGGAAATTTTAGAGGTGAACTCACACAGTAGGAAAACATAAAGGAAGAAATAAATACACTAATGTCTCACCTCAAGCATCTAGAAAAAGAAGGACAAACCAAACACAAAGCCCAAATTTGGGAGAAATCATAAAGCTCAGAGCAGAAATCCATGCAATTTAGACAGAGAAAGCAACACAAAGAATTAATGAATCAAAAAGCTGCTTCCTTGATGGATTAAATAAAATAGATAAGCCCCTAAATATCCTCATCAAAAAGGAAGGAAAACTCTCGCATTCAAGCAATAAGGAAATAAAAGGGCAAAATTACAACAGACCATGTGGAAATCAAGATCATTAATAGTTACTTTGAAAATCTTTACTATCACAGAATCAAAGCAGAGAAGAAATGGACACATTCCTAGAAATGTGCAAATAACAAAACTGAATCAAGATATAAGAACTCTCAATAACCCAATAACAGCCAATGAAATTTAAAAAGTAATAAAAAAAATTACCATCAAAGAAAAGTCCAGACCGTGATGGTTTCACAGTTGAATTGTACAAGCAATTTACAGAACATGTAATCCCAGTACTCCTCAAACCCTTCATTGAAATTGAAAAAGAAACAATTCTCCAAGATCATTCCTGGAAACAAGTATTATACTGACATCAAAACTAGAGAAAAATGCAACTAAAAAGAACTACAGGCCAATCTCCCTTATGAACATGGTGCAAAAATCCTCAATAACATCTTAGCAAATAGAATACAACAAATCATTGAGAAGATTATACACCATGACCACGTAGGATTCATCACAGTGATGCAAGAATGGTTTAACATCTGCAAATCTATAAATGTAACATGCTATATCAATAGAGCCAAGTCTAAAGACCACATGACCATCTCAATTGAAGTGGAAAAGGATTTTTACAAAGTCCAACACTCAATCATGATCAAAGCCCTGCAGAAAATTGGAATAGATGGCTTCTATCTCAATCTCATAAAAGCTGTGTAAGTACCCCAACTGATAACATAACTCTAAATTAGAAAAAAACTGAAATCTTTTACTCTCACATCAGGAAAAGACAAGGAAGGCCTCTATCACCATTCCTGTTCAATGTAGTTCTCGAATCATTAACTAGGTTCATTATACAAGAGAGAAATAACAGGAATAAGAATAGGTAATAAAGAAGTTAAAGTATCATTATTTGCAGGTGCCATGATATGCTACTTGGAAAAATCAAAATCTCCACCAAGAAGCTACTAGACTTAATAAACCTGTTCAGTACCATGACAGGATATAAAGTGAATACCCAAAAGTCAATAGCATTCCTCTACACAGATAATAAACACATTGAGAAAAAAATCAAAGAAACAATACCCTTTACAATAGCACCATGAAAAATGAAATACTTAGGAATTAATCAAACTAAACAAACAAAATTCTATACAATGAAAATTACAAAAAGAGATCGAAGATTTCAGAAAATACAAAGATATTTCTTGCCCCTGGATAGGAAGAACCAACATTGTGAAAATGACCATATTCCCAAAACTTTATACAATTTAATGCAATTGCTAAATAATAACACCAACATACCTCAGAAACCTAGGTAAATCATTCCTAAAATTTATTTGGAACCAGAAAAGATGTAAAATAGCAAAGGCTATTCAAGGCAGCAAAGGCAAGGCAGATTGCATTTCAACCCCTGATTTGATATTATACTAGAAAACTACTGTGACAAAATTAGAATGCTATTGACAAAAAATAGACCTGAAGATCAAAGGAATAGATGAGAAGATGCAGATACAACTACAAACACATTCAGCCAACTTATCTTCCAGAAAGTGTCCAAACATGTTCACTGTCACTGGAGTAAATATAGCCTCTTTAACGAATGGTGCTTGAAAAACTGCAGAAAACTAAAACAACATGCAGAAAACTAAAACTACCCTGGCATTAACACGATGTACTAAACTAAAGTCAAAATAGATTAAAGATATAAACATTAAAACAGAAATTCTAAATCTCCTGGATGAGAAAGTAGGCAGAAATCTTGAAGATATAAGGATAGGTAAACATTTCATGAACATAAATCAAACTGCATGTCAAATACTTCAAAGAATTAGAACTTCTCCTCTTCTTGAGAAGTTTAAGCACTTCCAAAAAATTAACAACAGAGTGAAAAGACAACCTAAAAATTTGGAAAAAAAAATTAACTCATTATCAATGTGACAAAAATCTTCTATTTAGAGTTTATAAGGAACTAAAAAACAATAGGGCCCCAAAATTTAAAGGCTCAATCCAAATATCAGCATCTCAGGCAAAGAAATACGTGAAAAAATGTTCCACATTCCGAGCCAGTCATGAAATGCAAATTAAAACAATATTGAGATACCATCTCACCCCAGAAAGAATGGCTATCTTTAAGAAATCAAGCAAAAAAAAAAAAGAAGGAAAGAAAGAAAGAAAGAAAGAAAGAAAGAAAGAAGAAAAAGAAGAAAGAAAGAAAGAAAGAAAGAAAGAGAAAGAAAGAAAGAAAGAAAGAAAGAAAGAAAGAAAGAAAGAGAAAGAAAGAAAGAAAGAAA
>NW_004524782.1:2984465-2988790 GCF_000260255.1 Octodon degus
GAAAGAAAGAAAGAAAGAAAATAATGAAAAGAAATCAACTAACAACCAATGTTTGAGAGGCTGCAGGTAAGAGGAACACTTCTCCACCGCTTCTGGGAATGTAGATTGGTGCAACCATTGTGTAAAACAGTGTGAAGACTCCTAAAAAACTAGGAATGGAACTCCCATACCATCCAGCTATCCCCCTTCTGGGAATATTCCCAAAATAACTGAAAAGATCATATCTTAGTGATATATGTGTGTCTATGTTTATAGCAGCACAAATTGTGATTGCCAAGTCTTGGAAACAACCAAAATTCCTGTCACCTGAAGAATCGATGAAAATGATGTTTTTATTAAATGGAGTATTACTCAGCTATAAAGAAAAATAAACTTGAAGCTGTTGTAGGTAAGTGGATGCAACTTGAAGCTATACTCATAGGTGAAATAAAGCAGACCCACAGTGTAAATGTTGTATTGTTTCCTTACTGTAAGATCTCAAAAAAGAAATAAAAATTGAAAGGTGGAACACAGTTAAATAGAAAGAGAGACTAAGAATTAAACAATGAAGAAAGAAAGTAGAAAATTTAGGAAATATGGTAGGTACAAAACCATACATTTACATAAACAAGATGCTTAAAACAATGGCCCGAAGAATTTTCATCAAGTTTTTGAAAATAGCAGTGAATGGGTAGAATACTCACCCTGACTAACTCTATATGCTGATATATGTGAAATAAGAAACTTAATTGGCAACAGTATTTTGTAATACAAAAACCATGTTTGAAAAACCTATCATTTTTGTGTTCTAAATGCATGCTGCTTCTAAAGTCATATCAATTATTGTTATACTCTTTAAAAAAACTATTTGTAAAAAAAGCAGTAAAACAAAATGAGAGAAAGGAAAGCCTGTCATAGGATTGTCATAGGATTGTCCTGCTACAATGTTGTACATGGTTTGATTTCTAAATTTCTGTGTAAAAATGTGTAATTGCTTTTTGACATTCCATAGGAATTTAAATTTTAGAATATCCATGGTTGTTGGAAAATATCAGTTCCATTAAGCATAACTAAGGTGTTTGATATTGAGACAGATAGTGATGTTAAGCTTAACTGCCTCTATTACAGGGCAAAAATATCATTTAGCTTGTCTTCTAGGTATTTAACAACTAAAATTTGCAGGACAAAAATTATAGAAATATATGGGCTACAAGGATAGCCAATAATTTGGTCCCATTCTTTCAAAGTCAGTGAGGACTCAGGACATAAGAGAACCTACAATGTGACATTATGTAAGTAGGAGTTGTCCTAAATTTTCTGATTAAGGAGATTATGGGGCAACAGAGGAAAGTGATCAATGATGTAGAGTGTGTCTAACGAGAGTCACGCAGAGAGAAAAATTTTCTCAGACTTTCACAGAGAGCAAATTGGTCAAACAACGCCCATGTGTCATCCAGATGGCTGACATTAACAAAAGATCTACAAGGTGTTGTACATGGTTCTAGGATAAATTCTAAGGGGATTTGAATGACCTTGTCAGACAGCAAAGTTTATATTTTTAGTTACATTTTAGTCCTGCTTTAACTTGGTCTTAACTATGCAGCAGAAAATTGTAACCATAAGGTATAAAAAGTGAAGCTATATTAATTTGCTGAGCTGTAAAAGACTCAAGTCAACAACTTCTGACAATTGCCAGTCGTGTTGATAACTCACTAATATTATGGGCTATTGGACTATATTGGGTTATTTTGCTGAATTCAATACCTACAATCCTTGGACTGGCATCAGTATGAAAAAATCTTTTAAAGATTTCTCCAGATGCAGCATCTCTAATTGCAATGGAATACCGATCTCTGACAAAACAAAATCAAAAAGAGGGATATGTTTGGTTCCATGGAATCTAGGAAATTGATCAAATGTGTGTAGGTGGAAGAAGGTCTCAGTGTCTATGCAAACAAGCTTCCTCAGTCCTAAAATATATATCATGTCTGGTTAAAGTCAGCTTTTAGTAGCTAGGCAGTCTTGTGTCACTTGTAGCTAACTGCAAAAGAATAATATATGTATTCACAAGATTGTTAGGATAGTTATACAGCTACTTTCTATTATTTCATTGAGAAAAAATGTTTGTACTAGTATTGTTTAGGTAAGATACCATGTCTGCATCTTGTCCTCTGAAAAACTACTATGAAGACAACAATATGCAATGTATTAATTATCATAACTGCCCTACTTTCCTATTATAAAACTATTTCATAGCTATTTTATATTTTTTCTCATTAAAATGAATAAAATGAAGCTCTACAAGAACTTTAGTTAAGATCAATATCACAGACCAGCAGTTTTAAAATTGTATTTTTAAAGTGAATATAAACTTATTAGAAAAACAAAAGCATTTACATAATAAAGAATTTCACTAAACAAAATGGTAGAGAATAAGCAATGGTTGTTACATTGCATATTATTGACATTAACTTAGTTATTCACAATACGAAATCTAAGCTTTCAAGATTGGTCAAAAAATTAAAAAGGAAAAAAAATTTAAGATTTCTTTAAATCTTTAAAAGATTTAAAAGATTAATCTTCTTATACCAAGTCTTCTTATATAATCTTCTTATACCAAGATACCCTAAGTATACACAAATGGATTTCTTTTTCCATTCATTATTTTCTCCTTTCTGTCATCCCAGTTGGAACCCAATTTGTGCAATGCTTTTCATAGTTTCTGAAGTCCTTGTGAAGGGCTCTTTTGTCTGTATCTTTAAGTCTGTGGTCCTCGTGCCTCTGTTCAAAATCCACCAAAATGTTTACTTTCCAAGGCGATTTAGACTCTAGTGATGACGAATGAGTGGTCAAGTGCCAGATCCAGTGAAAAAGTAGATATGGATACATTGTAAGTTTTTAAAAGCCTCCTATTCCATTACACTAGCCAAGAAAAGACAGTGAATTTGTGGTAAATTTTTTGAAGTCACCTAAGACATAGGCTATCCAGTATTGTTTAAGAAATTTGTAGTGAAAAATACAGGGAAATTGTATTGGAAGAGAAGGGACAACTTTGATGGAAATCAATTACTGCATCTCTGCTGTTGTTATTAATAATTAAAATTTTTGGACATTGAATGAATTTGTGAATCATTTAATAGTGTTAGAACAAAGTTTAGCAGAAGAAACAAAAATGTAAAATGTATAGCACAATTTTTCTCTTTTAAAATACAACTCTATCTCTTTTTCTCACACACACATCCTTGAATAAACTGGCCCACTGTGACTCAAGATTTTAATGGAGGTCACTATTTGTCATAAGAGTTATGGTGAAAAATCAACAGAGAAGGAAATCTATACTTGCATAAAGGACCTTCTCGGATGCTGGATACGGCACTGGCAGATATCCTTTGTTCTAGATTGGACTGACTCTATAATCACAAAAATATCTCTACTGGATCTGACTGCTTAAGAGCCTCACACTTGTAAGTCTGTTCTGTTGCTTGTACTCTATACAAAACTCTGATTTTAATTCCAGTGTAAGACAATAAGTCTTCTGGAGTTTTTCTGTTTCATGTTAATCAAAATAACTGATTTCTAGTGGATGTAGAGTTTGTGAAATTTGACACTGATTTTGCTTTTCCAAAAGTGAATTTCCACATTTTTCTCTCTTTCATATGGTTAGTGTACTAATGCTTGTGTTCAGATCTCTTATTTCTTTTCTTTTCTTTTTTTTTTTTTCTCTGTATTTTGGGGAAGGGTCTACAGGGTGTTCAGGATCTTATTACTAGATAGGACTCATAGTAATTTTCCTGTTTACAGCCTTCTTAGTGCTAGAATTACAGGTGTGCACCACCACGCCCAGTCTCAATCCTGTCTCACTGTGCCCTGAGGGCGGGGTCAGCGGGCAGGCCTGAGGATAAAACCCCCAGCCCCTGCGTCTGTTTGCAGGCACTTTAATCGGCTGAGCTATTTGGCTGGCCCATCAAATTTCTTATTTCTTGTATTTTGCAAGATGTAAAGACTAGTACAGACCTTCAACTTGAAATACTTAAAAGTTGACTCTATAGTTCATAGCTGAATGAATTATTAAGAGTCAAACCCAAGTTGAAGAACTCCAGAGAGGAACATTCCTATCCCTGGTCACTTGTCACTTGCTCTCTTTCTCTAACCTTCTGTTTTGTGGTTGTCACAAGTTGGGCAATTTTTCTCCCTCAGAAACTTTTCTTTTGCCTTTGTGCTATACATTCCCACTATGGAGGGCCAGGGAGATGGCTCAAGGGGGCCAGGGAGATGGCTCAGTGGAATAAGTGCTTCCCTGGCAAGCGCAAGGGCCTGAGTTCAATCCCTGATTCCGACCAAAAAAA
>NW_004524782.1:2988971-3017262 GCF_000260255.1 Octodon degus
ACTCTCTCTCTCTCTCTCTCTCTCTCTCTCTCTCTCTCTCTCTCTCAAATAAATAAAACAATTTAAAAAAATTAAAAAAATACATTCCCACTATGATATTTCTGCATTTGATCCAGCTGATTCTTCAGTTCTCATGATCCAAGCTCAATGGTTCATTCTTTAAGATCTCTCTGTCAGACATTTGATTGTAACAGTAGAAATAGACATAATACCTTGCCTTCCTTCTGACCAGAGTGAATAGTTTTACCTAGAAGAAGAGCTGGTATAAATTTCATTCATCTTGCAGAGATTTGTTTGGAATCCAGTGGAAAGGGAGGCTTATTAACCTTGTAATATATTCATATCCACTATGTTTATTGGATGTGACACTATGCCACTATTGAAAGCTGGGTTGGTTACTAGCATGTTGATGTTAAGAGGTGCTATTGAGTTTATGAAGAAAATACTTGTGGGATGTTGCAACACAAGGGAGTAATTAACCATGGTGGATGACCAAGGTAGTTATATGACATCATAGTTAGTTCTCCTATTGAACTTATCAAAGGAAAACAATAGTAGACCATTCCTGCTCCATGACCTTGTCTTTCACCAATGGTCTCTTCCTCTTGCTATTTCATCTTCTTCCATTTTGAAACACAAGGGATCTTCAAATGAACTGAACAATTATACTGCATGATCTTGGTCTCCCCAAACATGCGTTAAAGCATGTGAATCCCAACAGGCTTTGCATCAGAATTAAAAGCGGTGAAGCACACAACTCTTCTGTGACTGTGTGCAATGTAGGCACACTCTGCACTGGGATGGGATAATTGCACATCCACATTGTTCCCTTGATGGTTTCCTGATTTCAGCACATTTGATTATTTGTTTTTTCAGTA
Source organism: Octodon degus (assembly GCF_000260255.1). Taxonomy (NCBI): domain Eukaryota; kingdom Metazoa; phylum Chordata; class Mammalia; order Rodentia; family Octodontidae; genus Octodon; species Octodon degus. The sequence continues at coordinate 2,989,850 of NW_004524782.1, forward strand.
CAGACAAAGTTTTTTATTTTTGTCCTAGGGGAACCCATAGAAACATGTGGGCTAAATCTGCCTTCCCTAAAACTCCCAATACTTGGACACCATCACATATCACAAAGGAAGTCTGCTGTTGAACTAATAAGCCATTGAGGACATGGTATCTGCTGCATGGTAAAGGGGAGAAGGCAGTTTGAAAACTGAATTTAATATCAAGTTATGAAGTTGTTTTAAAATGATAGAGTTAACTAAAACATTAGGACACAAAATCCTTGGTACAGGGGTACATCTCATTTATGGTAGCCTATACAAGGTCCATGTCCTCATTAACCTTTTCAAGGATTTCTGCTTCACTCTCAGGACCTCCTTTGATGCAGCTCATGGGTCTGGAGAATTTTCAAGTATTCTGAGAAGATAGATGATGGACAGACCTCCATAAAAGGAACTAAATAAATCTTTGCTTCCTTAATATTGTGCAATTGTTTTTGTCACAGAAATGAGAGAGAAGTAAGCAAGAAATAGGTACAAAATTTTAATTCCTTATGATAATTTTCTTAAAAATAATTGGGAAAATAAAACTATAATTCAGTCAAGGTGTTTTCTTTCATTTCTATGGTAATTAAAATTCATTTTAAAATGTAAAATCTACTATTTAAACAATATTGGATTGTAAAAGAAAAACAAAATCATACTAAACATATGGAAAGGGATTTTGAAGTATATGTGTATTGAGAAATGACTCATACAAGTGAAGACATTGTAATTTTACCTTTTGTAAATATCTTTTTCTTTGTGACATACTCAACATGCACTGGAGCTAAAACTGGCACACCATGTGGAGGTAGGGATCAAACCACAGTCCCTGTGCTTGCCTAAGCTTGCCTACGCAGGAGCTTTCAACTCATGAGCTATCTCGCTGGTCCTTTTGTAGATATCTTGATACCTAAGTACTAAGACACAAATTGGATTTTTTAGTACACTTCAAATATATAGTATCCCATCCTGAGCAATAGTTATCATAATGTTCATGGGACTCTAAAAATCATTCATGGTACAACAGAATATTTGCTCACTGCAATGAACCTATTTCTGCTTCCCATGTAATGTGACTTTCATTCATCTCCCATAATCACACCACACAATACTGATTTCTTTGTTGGAACTTTATTAATACCCTTTTCATAAGAATGATGCCGTATTTAGCTTTATTTTCTATCTTCTTTAAAATTAGTAGAGCTATGTGAATGTTTTTGATGTTTCTTTTTCTTAATTTTTTTATTTCTAAAGATAGTACAAAATACAGTGAAAGCACAAAAATAAAAGTGTATGGAATTTCTATGGACAAAACAATGTGAATTTCACAGTATTTGTTGTATTGTATAATGTTGTCTTCAAATTAATTGTTCATATTACAAGATGTATGCATGCAAAATTGAAAGAAATGAAAAAGAAAAATAATTATAAGAAATTAAGAAGAGACAATAAGGAAAATGCTAGAAAAAAGAAGACAAAACTACACATTAACTGCTCCTTGCCATACATCTACAGAAATCCACAGTGCAATTGGACAAACCATGGCCCTGACATACATAGACATACCTCTTCCTTCCACTCGCTCTCCAGTCCTCCTTATCACAGTGATTCCTTCCTTTTCAACAGATTAATTCACTTTCCTCAGTACGTGTTGCTTCCTTTAGATTTCATTTTGTCTTTCAGATCCTTACACCAAGGAGACAGTAGTATGTTTGCACATGTCGTTCTAATTTATTTCACTTATGAGTTTGATGTCTACTTGCATTCATTTCCTGGTAAGAAGCCTCAAATTTATCCTTTTCATATGAATTTTGGTATTCCTTTGTGTTTTACTTGGGGATTGTGATAGTAGTGAGCTTCAACCCCTAATAACTTTGGTTGATAGGGAACTGAGTAATAATATTTTTATTCTGATTCAGGCATATGGGTTATTTCCCCATTTACTCAGCTCTCCATTTAATTATTTCAGCCATGTGTGATAATTTGTCCTATGTGGTTATTTGTCTTACTTTCAAATCTTACTACGGAGATATTTATTTTACCTGAAAATGTTTTAGGTAAGATTAACATTTTGATATTTGTTTCAGATGTCTGTATTGAGAGTGTTGAAAAATTAACGTTTATGATGACATTGTGTCCATCAATTTTACCTCATTTAAATTGTTTTAAAAATTTTTTCTGACATCGATGTGAATGCCACACATGAAACAGTGTGTGTGTGTGTGTGTGTGTGTGTGTGTGTGTGTGTGTTTCAAATAAGGTGGGCTGGGGATAGGCATAGGTTTGTTATTAATTTCCAACTTAGTTAACTTTTCATGTTTTTCTCTGTAATTGGTTTTTGTATTTCTAATACGACTTTCAACAAATATAGTGATGGATACTTCTTCTAATGCTCCTGCTGTAGAACCAATGCCCTGTTTTCAGGATATTGTGAAGGCGGTGCACTTGTCACAAGCAAACTTTATCGTATTGAATTCCATTGGTACCATTTGGAACTGGGTGAGAGTTTTACTCATGACAGTTTTTATTTTCATCATGGAATATGTCTTGGGTAGTGAAGAAGTAACCTTATCCAACATGAGTGCTCATCTGGCACTCAAGTATTTTCTTTTTTTAGGAGAGGCTCTACTCTACAGTTTGTTCAGCGTCTCACTACTAGATCAGACTTGTAGTGATCCGCCTGTTTACAGCCTCCCAAGAGCTAGGATTACAGGTGAGCACCAACACGCCCAGTCTCAATTGCCATCTCAGCACGCCTCGGGGGCGGGTCCGGCACCGCAGGCCCAGGGATCCATTGGCACTCAAGTACTAGGAGATGGTCTCCAAGCCTATAGAATGTGCTTCCTGATAGGTGTACATGTGCTTGTTGGCAGGTTTCCCACCAGGTGTTCTAAATTATGGCTGTGACTTTGGAATACACCCTCTTCATTGGGAACTGCTGAATAACTCTTTGCTCCCAGTGTGTACTGTGTGAGCAGTTGAGGACCAAAGGACAGCTGTGTTAGACATGGGATGAAGCCCTACAAAGGCATAGCAATGTGGCTTCAGTGAGTTTAATGCTTTGAAGCAAAGCAAAACTTCTGGGAATGAAATACCACTGTGACTCTTCAAGGAAAAATGTTGAGAACAACTTCTTGTGATACTTTTCTTTATTTTGCCCCAACAGCTTTATACCTTACTTGAATTAAACCAGAAGAATTTTCTTGTGATAAATCCGAACTATGAACACAAAACCTTCAATCAGTTTCTCAATTACTTTAAATAAATTAGTGAGCTACAGATAATTTTGAGAATGCATAAACTTGCAGGAGTTGGTGACCATAGAGATTGGTATGCCCTCTGTGACTTCTCAGTGGCTTAAAAGCTATTAAAATATAGATGAATATTGGACTGAGGTGGGATTGTGCATTAACTTCAAAAATGTAAGAATGCATTTTGGCTCTGACAATTTACATTTATTAATTCTATAATCGGCAATAAATCCATACCAAAATTCACCAAATGTAAATGTGGCAAAGGCTGTTGAACCATACAATACAATTCAGTTGAGAGAGCCAGTATACCCAGTAGTTAAATGATAGTAGCATCTAGCTATTAGCAGCATTCATCTCTGTTTTAAATTTAAGTTTTATAAACTCATTGCTTTTCCTAAAGGTGTTATCCTGTTTAAAATTTCGATTAAGAGCTAGAGAGATAGCTCAGCAGAACACGGGCCTGCTGGCAAAGCACAATATCATGAGTTTGTTTCCTGATACTACCAAAATAGAAGAGAACAATATAAAATTTAAATTAGTATTGCTATAATTTTGCCAAATTATTTTTCTAATAATTTTCCACTTTAGTATTCCCTGGTAAATTTTATTACGCACATCTATTCACTCACAATTACTTCCTCTCTTTCCTTATGATGAACATTTAAACAATATATTGCACGGCTTTCAATATGTTGAATGATGTTGGTGTGCCAGAAAACATCTCAGAGAAGTGCAGAATGTAGCCAATATGTGTGCCTTTTATCCAATTACTCAAGCCAAATTTCCATATTTGATACGCACTCCATAATTGAAAGACTATGCAATCATAAAACCCTTCTTACATTTGAGTAGCCTCTTTGGAAATAATTGTCAGAAAGTTGTAATTGCCTTTGATAATAAGCAACTGTGGAAGAAGGTTGTTTAAAAATATCTTTGGCACACTAAACCTCAACTGCCATAGCCAATACAGGTGAAATGATAATTATAATTGAGGACGATAATTATACTTCTGAGCACAGCAGAGATCAGTCACAAAGCCTTATATCAGGATCCAGATGCCTCCCTTTCCTGCAGTGCTGGCTGTCATTGTCTTCACCCTGAGCCTACCATTCTGTAGAAGGAAGAATTCAGGTGAGGACTTTGTTTTTCAATTCCAGAGGCAGAATCAATAAGGACAACAATTTGGAATAAAAGCCTATTTCTATAAAGCAATTCTGTAGTACAAATGTACCTTTGAAGTTGTGGAGAATAGAGAGAAATTTTCCTTAGCTACGAGCTGAGCCACTGAATGTACATAACCGTTCCATGATATGCCAATTCCTGCGTTTCTACTGAAATTTGATGAAATCCCTGCTAAGGATGAGTCAGTGAATATTCATGATTACAATACAATGAGGCTTTGTGTACTTAAGGATTGTGGGTGTTAAATGTATGTAATGTTCCCGCAACCATACATGAATGAAAGTGTGATTAATAAGATTATTTTACTGCTTATCACATCTTTACATTTATGAGAAAGACTGAAATAGAGTTTTAAGCATTACCTACTTCTGTGTTTAATTCATATAAATGAAATAAGTTCAGGATTAAAAATGAGTGGCAATATCTCACTCTATTCTATATGTTGCCCTTGGCAGAAAGGAATTATCATCGCCTGAAGACATCTGTGCTTCAGTGATTCTGGTGAGTGTAATTTCCACATGATTTGAGAGAAGCTGCATTTATGGAAAAGCAAAACTGAATTACCATGTGTTGCTGAGAAAACAGCTGAATGACAAAATAAACTTTATATTGCTTTAAGCTGATTTGACAAAATAAACTTTATATTGCTTTATACTTTTTAAAAATATTCTTTTATATTTGGCTGGATTAGGGAGCGTGGTTTAGGGACAACCATATAAGGTTGCCTGTATTTGATTTTCAGCAATGCATAAAAAATTTGAGTTTTAAAGATTTTTTTTCACTTTAGGGGGCTAAAAACAGGAGGATCACTACAAAGGTAATTTGTGTAGTAAGGTCCTGTAAACCCTGTACTGAGTATATTCAAAATTAAAAATTAAAAATTTAAAGCTCTTTTTCACAGTTAGCAAGCCTATGGTTACACACACGCTACACAGAGATATATCACTGAGCTATATTATTAGCCTCAGTATAACAGATTTTAGATATTGAACTTATTTTAAAATGAAGTCACATGAGATCTAACTCCTTCAAAAATTTTATGTAAAATAAAATATATTTCACTATATGTACTGTGTCACATATATCTCTGGAAGCTTTTCTTTTTACTGCAACATTAGGACTGTTTTTACATTTCTCCATTCCGTTCCTCCTAGGGCCCTGTCACCAACACTTTACTCTTAGTTTCTATGACATACAGTAATTTAGATTTTAGATAATATTAAGATTATGAATTATTTCGTCATGTTTGCTTGATTTTACACAACGTAATACCCTTAAAATGCATCCACATTGTTTGTGAAAAAAATTGATAATTGTGAATAGAAGAATCCCATATATTGATTTCCTTAATTACCAAGTTAAATTCAAACTTTCTTCTAAAGATTATATTTTAAATGAATAAATAAAGGAATAAATTAAAGCATACATCCATATTCTTACCTATTGCACAATTACCCTCCTTGTAATTATTTTCTTGTTTTAAAAAGGCAAATAACATTTTGTTTCAGTAAAAAGACAAGTTTCTCTAGCTATTTTTCCTTCAAGACAAGGTATGATGCATCATTTTGGATATTATATCATTCGCTGAAATTAACATGAGAGTTCTAATAGCTAAGAGATTCAATTTTCTCATACAAATACCTAAAAAGTTATTGTTTTACATGTGCCTGACTTTTATTTGTGTATTTTTCATATTGTTTTCTACTATGTCTACATGTATTCCTACAGACAGTGCCTGCAGTTCCAGTATCAGGAAATTATGGTCATCCTTTAGTTGTTTGTGCTGTTATCATTACTAGCACATTATGTGATCAATGCAGTTCTTACAACACGTTGTACCTTGGGTTTGTATTTCCCAATTTTTTTTCTGTATTTGTGGTTTTTTTGCATTTTCCTTCTGAGAAGTGTCTGTCCAAGCTTTGTAGCACACATGATCATTGGAATATTAGTTTCATATTATTTGATCATTGTTTTCAATTGAGGTGTAGAAGTACATTATCCTATTATTTTAGGATTTACAACTATCAAAGATTTGTTTCTCCATAATTCATCATATTCATATCCTTTGTATTTTAATATAACTAAGCAATCATACTTCCTTAATTATAGCTTCTCTGAACTATATAGGAATGAATTAATGAGCGAATGATCAGCAATTGGTAATATTTCACATATTATACACCGTTGTTTAAATGCTTATTGATATTTCATTCATGGTAGATTTAGAAGGGGTTAATATTGCACTTAGTTTCCTAGAGTACTAGGAACCATAAAATTTTTGCTTATTGTAATATTTTAAAGTGAATCTTTCTATTATCTGTTACTTACGCATGAATTTTGTATGGAATAATTCTTCCTTCTTCATAGATTATTTTGTTTATGACTAAGTTCTAGGTAGGGCTTTTCAACCATTTTCCTCGGATTCAAATTGTTATTCTTCCCTTAAACAATTTGCAAATAGGTAGGCATTTTTTTAACATTTTTAAATGTAAATTGCTCTTGCTCACAAGATTTTTGCCTAGGAACACAGAACGGCCTTAAAATATCAAGAACATTCCCTAGCATGCCCCGGGGTGCACGGAGACAGTGATTGAGACTGGGCAACTTGGCACGAGCCTGTGGTCCCAGTGCTGGGGAGGTTGAAAACAGGAGGAACACAGCGAGTCTTATCTGTGTAGTGAGGTCCTATAGACGCTATGCTAAATACTTAAAAATATATAATCAAATTTTGAGTAAGTATTTTAAAGAAATGAATAGAAATAAAAATCTTTATTACATTAGTATAAGGATACCATGTTTAACAACAAAACAGGGTTTGTATTTTATAACAGACATACTAAGATTCAAACTGAAATGTAGATAAGGATAAGCTTATTTTATTACATGAGAAAAAACCATAACCGTTCTACAGTAAAAGTTACACTTTTCACTCAGTTTTTCCAAATTCATTTTAATTAACAAAGAAATTGCACTTTAATCTTTAAAGACACATTAAAGTTATAAAAGTATTCAGAGACTGTAGTATTTTCCAAGAAACAAGATAGTGTAAATGTATATTTCAAGTAACATTTTAAAATGTCTCTGTTACCTGCGATTTACCTGGCTTTCCAATATATTATTCCTTAATCACACAAAAAGTTTCCTGCAGAGAATTTTTGCTCTGAGTCACCAATACATGAATAAAAATTAGTAATGAAGAACTTGGCTACCTCGAAAATGTTAAATCTAGAGCCTGTATACTTTATGAAAAAATTAAACATTCATCTGTATAATTGCTTTCCAAATTATGTCTCCATTCATACAATTATTCTCCTTATCTCCCTTCATGAAAATTTAAGTCAAATGAGGTTGAGATTATGTATTCAGTAGTATGGTAATCAGCTACCTACTTACTCTTTGAAAATTCTTATTACTTTTAATTAAGTAGATAGATGTTAATTTCTGTAGCATCCCATACTTCCATGACTTTACTGAAAATATTGCATATCAGAGTTACAAAATTGCATTTTTTATAAATCATTAATTCCTTTAAGAGAAACACAGATACTGTGATGTACTATTTATCAAATTGTATATATCATTCATATTAAATGGCACAATTAAGTTGATTTCAAGAAAATACTAATCAAAATATAATATGAAATTCATGCTTTAGGAAACATGAGATTCACTGTATGAACTTATTGTGTTAAGCTCTTCTTCCTCCAAAAATTGATAAAGAAAACTATAGTTTCACTGCTACCTCTGAAAAAAACCAACAACAAAATAATGCACGGAGCATTTTGGCAGAGTGCCATATCAGAAGTGCTACCTAAAGTGTACACATTCAACTTTTAGGGAGCATGCTGTCAAAAGCATTAAAATTAGCATTCATCTTAAATCATAGTAGATGTCTCTTAATATGATTAGTGTAGCTGATAGTTCAACTTTCCTGTATGATCCTCAGATCTAATTATATCAGTCACTGGGCATCAGCTGAACGACTTCCAAGAATTTGGAACCAGAATGGTCTATATATCTTAGAATATGCATGGAAAAATGGGAAACTCCTATCATCTTTACCATTTTGCCTGACATTTTCATAATTAAGTTCCCAAATAATTCATTGAATTGAGTCTCAGATTTCAATAATAGTCAATACTTAATCCCTCTATTTTGTTAAAGTGTCTGCAAGATGCACCACCAGAGTCTTCAAAAATACTGGAAGATGTAGACTAAAGATTTTAACGAATTTGAATTACAACTTTTCAACTGGCATTACCTATGTCTTGAGGTATGTATGTCATTACCATGAGCCCCCAGAATTTTATGTATGTAGATCTCCCAATACAATGGATAACAATTTTAATCTGCTCGACATTATTATTTTAAATTTTGTTTACCTATGTATATGGTTGCCAAACATAAGCAATGTCATAACAAATCCACAAAGATTTTAGGCAATATGGTTCTGGATTCCACGACAAAATTCAGAGTCTACAGGCACAATACAGCTGACATTCTCGAATGTTTGTTGTTGGGGATCATCATGTGTGACAGTGATTCTGTGGAACTAGTGCTGTACAGAAAGAACTGGCAAAACTTACACATGGCACTGTCAGTAGTTCTCTATGATATATTTTCTGAGATAAATATATCTGTTATATGATAACATTTATGTGGAAAAAGGGAAAGAGATACTTAAATTTCTATGGACCCAGTTAAGAGGAGTTTCACAAATAAAACATAACTATCTATATAACAGATCAACAAAAAGAATGTTATTACACTGAATCTCTCTTCTGTCTCATCTATGTCAAAACCATAGTGCATAATTCAGCTGGACACACTTGATGTTGTCTACATAGACGTAAAGTAACATCTACAGTACTGTAATTTTTTACATATTAGATTGGTAATTACTGTTTCACATGTTATACCAATAAAATAGGTGAGTTCCTCCAAACTTTGCTTTTGTATGCATTGTATCAGGATGTTGGAACACTACTACTTCATTACTGAATACTGCTGATATGATTCATTGTCACTTTTTATAGGATTTCCATGCTCAAATATAAAATTATCAAGTAATTTTTGCAATGCTAATGACCATGAAGTTGGTTTTGAATTTAATGCTCTGATGAGTAACAAATAACATTAGAGTATAGAGTTATATCTCTGTATGATCCATGTTTCAACTGATATTGAGTAAATTCCAAGAAATAAAACTGTTGCAACAGAAAATTTTGTCTTACAAGTTTATTGAGATACTAAGGAATAGTTTTCTGAAACACTTGTATCCATTTAAACACTCCCACAAATACATGTATTCTTGGCTTAATCAGATTTCATATATTTTACTTTTTCTTGATATATTTACTTTTAGCTTTCTTCATGATGTATTATGTTTCCTGGTAGTAGTTTATTTGATTTTTTATTATCAATGTCATGAAAAGTATTCACTGGGTATATTACCTAATAAATAATATGTCTTTGGAAATTTCAATCGAAATACTGCAGCATTTTTCAAATTCAGCTTTCATAGCTTACAAGCATCCTTAATAATGAGTATATGTATTTATCTCTATGTCTCTCAAATCCATCTCTGCTTTATCTCCCTCGTTCTCTGTGCCCTGCTCTCTGTCTCCCTGTATGAAATTATGTGTCTAAGTTTGAAAATAGCTCTAAATTTTATTATAACATTCAACTTCTTCCATAGACTTAATCTGTTTCTAAGAAGTTTGCAGCCTTTGTAGGCAATAAATAATTTTTATTAAAATTGTTGATATGTCTAATATATATATATGTCTGGAATCTATTCAGACTTTATCTGTTCTATGATGTATGTAAAAACTTGTTTTTTTCTATTTTAATATAACTTAAGATATATTTCTGCATTTACTGAAAACATTGGGTTTTGCTCTCCTTATTCTGCCACTTATATTTTGTAATTTTAACTCTGCTTTGTCTTTAACGATGACTTTCCACTGAAATGTTCAGAAAATTCTCTTCAACACTCCTAGTATTTAAAGATTTCTCAAAATCCACAGGATTACATCTCTCAGAATATATTGTTATTATTCTTCACAATGAGCTATGCTGCTGAGAGGAATAATTGTTATTCCAACTTAAATGACATTTTAAAAGAAAATGGCAAAATAACTTCCAGAGATTTGTCAGGAAGAATAATCTTGTCACAGACTGTCATTGGTGTTATGGCCAATATTTTTCTTCTTTTATATTGTAGTTTCACTTTTCAATCTGGAAGGAGGTTAAGGCCCACAGATGTAATTCTGAAGCACCTTTTTATAGCCAACTCCTTAGTTCTTCTCTCTAGAGGGGTTCCTCAAGCAATGGCAGCCTTCAGGTTGCAACACATCTTCAATGATACTGTGTGTAAATGTATCTTGTACGTTGACAGAGTGGGCAGGGGGGTGTCAATGTGTACCGTCTGCCTCTTGAGTGTCTTCCAAAACATCATTCTCAGCCCCATAAACTCCTGTTGGAAAGATGTTAAAGGTAAAGTGAAAAATTATATTGGTTTCTCCATTTGCTTTTGCTGGATCCTTAACATGTCAATCAATGTAATTATTCCTCTGCATGCATGGTATTCGTCTGTGAAAGGTTATGAAATCATCAAGAAGCAAATAAATATGGAATACTGTTGTCTTGTTGATTATGGCATTGCCATTGGTTCAATCTATATAGCATTTGGAATTTTCCCTGAAGTTTGTTTTTCTCTGCTTATAGTGTGGGCCAGTGGCTCTATGATTTTCAGCCTGCACAGACACAAGCAAAATGTCCAACACATTCATGTAACCAGCACATCTTTAAAATCTCCTGAGTCCACAGCCACACAAAGCGTCCTTTTTCTGTTGGGCACCTTCACATCTTTTTATACCATGTCCACCATCATTCGAATTTCTGTTGCTTTAGCTTATGATGTCAGTTTGTGGTTGCTGCTTATTTCTGATGCAATTTCTTTGTGTTTCCCAACTGTTAGCCCCTTTCTCATCATGAGTCAATATTCCTCTCTATATAGGCACTGCTTTTCCTGCCCATGCAGCGCAAAACTTCTCTAATAGTTTCCAGAAAGTACATATTTTATAGTGTGGCAATACTTTCTGTGGTTTAGTCTTCTTTTCTATTTGTGAGTAATACAAAAGGATTGTATATGCAAGAGTCCATGCATCTTTCATAGTTCAATTCATGGATTTTCAGTTGACTAAAGGCATTACTCCATGGGCTTCATCGATGTCAGTCACCCAGGTTGGCCTTGTTGTGGTGCACAATTTTCTGTTTATATATGTGTGAATGTGTTCACTGAGGACATTTTTTTGGAATTAAATTGTTTCATATATTAATCTAAATATTTTCATAAACTTTTATTGAATCAGCAAAAGTGAATATTGTGAAGAGTTAGGTAGAAGACACTTTTGAACGACAGTTCTCTTTGGGTGTCCTGTGTCCTATACATACTCTTATGTTCTGGTTTTCCTAATCGCTTTTTATTTATGAGTGTTTATACTCGTAAAAAAAAGAAACGATAGACATACTGTCAGTGTTTATGATTTAAAAGGCTTTTTCTGTTTGTGTGGAAATTGACAGCAGACACTGGTTAACAATTAAGATGTAAAGAGTTTTGCAGCTCCCAGAGAATGGATTTTCTCTTTCAAGATTTTGTAATGGCAAATAAGAATGAGCAAATACAAAATTCTTTCTACTGTACATGTATCTGATTCAGAGATAATATCTATTTTTTCAGAATCATGAGAATTCCTGACACATCACAAGAATTTCTGAGCGGGAATAAAATATCTTTGAAAGGTTCAGAAGGGTTATGGATCATATATGTGCTATGGTAAATGTGTCATGAATACGATTTCTTTATATTTAAGGAATTCTTTTTTTTTTTAATTTCTAGGGTAGGGTCTACAGGGTGTTCACGGTCTCACTACTAGATCGGACTAGAAGTGATCAGCCTGTTTACAGCCTCCTAAGAGCTGGGATTACAGGTGTATGCCACCACACCCAGTCTCAATCGCCCTCTCAGCGCACCCCGGGGGTGGAGCCATTGAGGCAGACCCAGGGATTGAACCCCCAGCCCCTGTGCCTGCTTGCAGATACTTTAATCTGCTGAGCCATTTAGCAGGCCCTCTTTGTCGTAATATATCTTGTTAATGCCTCAATGCCAAAGCCAACTTTTAATCTGCCTGTTACTATTGATCATGCCCCATATGATATTGCTGCCATATCTAAGTGCCTCAATCCCATGTTGCATTTGTTAGAGATGTGATACTATCCAGGTGCTGGGTATTCTAGGAGGGCATAAAGAACACCTGTATTTCTTAGGGTGCTTGTGGCCCTAATCTACAGACTGAGAACAAAAATGCTGTCCACTTTCCAAGGGAGAGTGAACAGAGGAACTGAAATCAGGAGATCACACTTGGGAAGAAGGTTGCACACAATATACGTTCCTCTGTTCTGCCGCTGTGTTTTTCTCTGAAGGCACGAGGTGTCCCTTCCCATCACAGTGACTCTGTAGATCTGATTCTCCTAACTCACTTTGCCTGGAGAGAGAGAGAGCAGTTGGAGAGCGCTGCTTCTTTTTCCTGCAATGTGGTCTGTCTCTTCACTATCTCTGTGGACTCAAATTTTTCCTTCTGATCTTTCTTGGACTATAATGATTACCCTGCTTTCTTCTTTCTTCCTCAATGTGCTACTTTCCCATGTTTGAATTCTGCATCTCAGAGAGGATGACTGGATGATGCTTATCACACCAACGTCTTCCCAGAAGTTCCTTGTATGGTGATTTAAAAAGATAAATTTCATCAATGATGCTGAGATTGTAGGGAAGATTGATACCTTATATAGATACATTGTGAATGCAAGCTAGTCTTACCATTATTATACCAAAGTAGACATTGCTCAGGAACTAAAAAGAGATGAATCATTTCATTTATCCATACATATAAGGTGTATGTCAACGGACATTTAAATTTCCATATTTATCATATCACTACACTGAGTAACCTGGAAATATGAATGAAACTGCACCAATTGCTGAATGCTTAAAGGTCTGTGATGGTGATATCCTATCATTAGTGACGACATGTAGAAACAGAAATCTGTATATTAAGTATTGGGAGCTTCTGAAGGTGGAAATTGCTCATATATGGGAGGGCAGGATGGGGCCTCATTGCCTAAATCAGTGAAGCTACCTCTGTGTTAAGAGAAACACCCAGTCTGGACATTGTGGCCTATTAGTGTCTAGACCACCTTGTATCTTACAAGTTTGTAAATACATAAATAAATGCTCTGAATATTGCTTAGGAACCTTTTCTATTTGGCTTGGCTTATCACTTGACCTCAGCTATTGTCTTCTGCCTTTATTTTCTGAATCCTTTTGCCATTTTATCTCTGGGACATCCCAAAAAACAAATCAATCTCTGCATTTGGCACCTACAGCAAGGACCCCAGGAAGGAAATATTGATAGGTGGTAGAATGTCCTTCAGAATTTTGCCAGCAGTGGGGAGGGGGTATGAGTTGGTGGGCCAATACTTAGCAGAATGTTATGTTGACAATGATCAGGTGAAAACTATGAGGCATAGAGGTCTAGTGACCTTTCAAAAATATATAAAAAATGAGCCTAAAGAGAGAAATAGGTTTAAGAGAAGACAAATAGCAAAAAGTTGTATTGAATTAAAAATGCAGCCAGCAGTTTCAAGAACCACAGGTGTTCACAGAGTATATAAAATGTATGTACTCTTGGTGCCTGTATTTACTGTACTTTTTAAGCCCACTACAAATAGTGTGGTATACTATTTTAAATTCAAGTCCAAAATGGGACAACACGGGTAGTACTACAGTATAATAGATGAACTTGAAACCCTCTAGCTCTCCTCAATTAGATGAAAAAGGAAAAACTCTAAAATTGAGAGCAGTTGGACCCAAGTGGTGTGGGCCTGCTTGGGGGAGGGGCACAAACTGGATTCAAGGAGGGGCCCATGCTATGGCTCTAGGCCAACTTAGCTGGAATTTTCCAGTGATTTGGATTTCTGTACACCAGATCAAGCCACAGAGGTTGGCATGAGCCACAAACTATAGGTCCGTGTGCCTGATGCTAAGGAGGAGGAAGCTTATGACTTTGCCTTTTCATGGCCGTAGATTTGGCTATGTGCATTCCTGGCATCAAAATGTACTAGGATGGAGATAGTGCCTTCCTGGGCATAAAAAAATTATCCAGCCACCAGAGCCACAGCGACTGTCAGCATGTGCCCTGTCTGTGTACCCATATAGTTTGAGAAGGAAGGGTATGGGCAAGGGAGCACATTCTCAGTACTAGCAGCTCACCCAGCCCTTAGGCAATAGGGGAAACAAACAAAAAAAATTATCAGAGGCAGATCCTCAGTACAAAGCAGCCTCCAGGTTTTGCCTCCAGCTTTTGCTTGATGTCATCAATGCTAACTATAAAAAAGGGAAATCAAGGTGGTAGTTAGTCTACTCAAAGCATTGTTTAAACCACTACAGACTCATTCCACTCAATTATTCCTTCTTTCTTTGATAAAAAATTTAGGATTATTATCGTTATTATTATTTTTATTTTTTATTTTTTGGCGGAACCGGGGACTGAACTCAGGCCCTTGCACTTGCCAGGGAAGCGCTTATTCCACTGAGCCATCTCCCCAGCCCCAAAATTTTAGGATTATAAAAATCACAGTAATATGTCTTTAAAAATAAAAAAATATTTAATTAAAGGACGAACATTTTAAAGGGCGTGTGTGTGTGTGTGTGTGTGTGTGTGGTATCATGGATTGAACTCAGGGCCCTGCACTTGCCAGGCAAGCACTTATTCTACTGAGCTATCTCGCTGGCCCCTTAAAGCGCTTCTGAAATGCAATTGTGAATGGCCACCAGGTAGGACAGCTACAAAGTTGCTGGGTTGCCCACTTGGGGATGTATAAAGAGCCATTGCACAAGGAGTAGAGCTTAGCAGAAAGCAGAAATACAGTGGTTCTCTCTCTCTCTCCATTACAATTGACACTAAAAGTTTTTCACATTTTCCCCTTAAAGTGATTAAATTGAAAGGCTGTTTCCACCTAAAGATAAAACCAATTTGCGTTAAAAATCATATTTCAACAGATTTACAAGAATGGGGATATTTTAAAACACAAATATAGAGATTTAAAGCACAACCTGAAAGCAGTAAGGTTTAAACAGTTGCTTCATTTTCACACCCCACGTAAATAAAAGGCCTACGGGTGCACTCCAAATGGGTACAGGTTATGATGCTTTCTTCATTTTTGGGTCAAACTATTAAACAAAGTTGTACTCTTCCTCTAACTATTCAGATCAACCATCCATGATTTTCATATTGTATTTTGTGATATCAATTGACTTCATTTAGATTTTGGGTTGGTTTCTATGGTGTGATCGACTGCCATTATGCTTCAGTTGTGTTAAATTACTTTGCTTGTTTACATGGAAATGTCACATTATGTTAAGGGAGGCTCTGTCATGGCTTCCTCTTCTAAAATATAAAATGCAGGATTCTCTCAGAATAATCAAACCTGTATTACAGGAATGGTGAGATAGCTCAGCAGACTAAGCAACTGCTTAGGCAAGCATAGGGACCAAGGTTCAATCCATGGAACCACATGTCATGCTGGCCCTGCCCCTAGGCACTGAAAGGACAGCCTACACTTTGGCACTAGTCCTTCAAGGTCAATGAAGACTCATGATATAAGAGAATCTCTGCTGTGACATCCTGTAACTCTGTTGAGTCTCTAGTTGTCTGATTAAGGACATTATGCGACCACAGAGCAAAGTGAACAAGGATGTATATTATACCTAAGAGGAGTCAACTGGATAAAAAATATCCCTCAAGCTTTCACAAAAGCACATTGGTCAGGCAATAGTTGTGACATATCCAGATAACTAACATTGACAAAAGATTTAATAAGTACTATATATGGTTCCAAGGTAAAAAAAAATTAAGGAATTTTAACTGACCTTGTTAGATATCAAAAAGTTAAAATTTTATTCATATCAATTTTACTTAGTTTTGAGCATTGAGCAGAAAAATATAACCATGAGATGTAAAAAAGCGTTGATGTAATAATATGCTAGATGTGAAAGGCTCAAATCTCTTTCAACTTCTGACAATTTTCAGCTGTACTGATAACTCACTGCTGTTATAGGCTGCTAGACTTCATAGACTTAAATGGCTGAATATGGGTATCAAAATCTTTGGACTGGCATGTAAAGTGAAAGAGTCTTCTTAACAGTTGTCCACACACAGCTTCTCAAACTGCAATGGAGAACCCATCAGGTACAAAACAAAACAAAGAAGGGACCTGCTAAGTTGGAAATTGATTGTGTATGGAAGGATGCAGCCTCCTTTCTTAGAGCAATCAAGCTACTTCTGTCTTTAGCAAAGAATCCTGGTGGGATACTCTGGGCTATTGGCTGTAAGGCAACCTTGTGTGTTAGAACTTTATAAAGGTATAAATAAATATCCCTAACTATTGTTTTGGTTTGGTCCACCACCTGACATCAGCTATTATCTCCTGTCTTTAGTTTTCCTTTTTTTATGTATTTAGTACAGGGCCTACAGGGTTTCACTATACAGATTGGACTCATACTGAGCCTTCCTGTTCTCAGCCTCCCACACTCTGGGATTACAGGCACGTGCCACCATGACCAGTCTCCTTTTCATGTCATATCAATTACTGCTATGCTGTCTCTCAAGTAAATGTTTGTTTTAAAAAAGGGTAATAAGTGCAAACAAGAGATAAGAAAAAAGTTATAGGACTGTCCTGCTACAATGTTGTGTATGGTCAGATTTCTAAATTTCTGTGTAAAAATATGTAATTGTTTATTCCTATATTTTAAATATTTCTTTATTTTTTATTTACTTTTATCTTCACATTCTGTAGGGACTTAAAGTTTAATATATCAATACTTGATGGAAAATACTTTCTCTATGTTATAACTAAGATGTTTGACATTCAGACAGATAGTGAGGTTCAGCTCACCTGCCTATGTTATATGGTAATAATATCAAGACCAGTCTCATTCACCATCTCAGCCTGCCCCATGGAGGGGCCAGCATGGCAGGCCAGGAATCAAAACCCCAGCCCCTATGTCAACCTAAACATTCCCTTTAATCTCTAAACTATCTGGTTGGCACTTGTCTTTTTTCCTGAATCCTCTTGAAACTTTTTCTTGGTCACTACCAACAGACCAACAGTTAACATATGAATTATATTAAAACTTCAAGTGTACACCTCACATATGTAAGTTTTTCATGCATCATTTATAATGAAACAAATGGCAAATATCCTTTTGCTTCCTACAATACACCTTCTAGTCATAAAGGAAATGGTGTCAAACAATATGATTAATTTTTAAATAAAAAATAATTCCATGAAAATAAAAAGTGCTTTAAAGCTTCCTGAATCTATCCCTCCTTGCTTTGAAAACACTGATTCCCATGGTTTGAGCAATATCTATTGAAATGCAATCAATGATTGCTTATTTCAAGATGCACAGTATTGTTTCATCACCCTTACAGCATAAAATATTAAAGTCAGAAGAGTCACTACCTTACTTCATAACTCATGCTTATGACTCATAACTCATAACTTGAGCTACTGCAAGTCACCGCAAGAAACTCATAACTCATGTCATTACTTTACTTCATGCTTTTTGTTCTACAGCATTTCACAGTTTTCCATCATGACAGATCCAAGTAATTACACCATTTACTAGAGTATATAGTACAACCTCAGTAACCTAATTTGATCATTAGTATTCATAACAACATATTATGTCTTTTACCATGAAATGTAACCTAACCTCAGACATAACTACTGGAAAGTTCACAAAGCTTTGAACAACCAAAGTCTTTCTGCTTTCTTGTAATATTTTTTTTCTGCAAAATTGCTATTGAATGTGACAGCATGAACATTATACTGCAAGGACAGGTATATAACACCCCCAAAGTTCTGTTTCTATCTCTAATATTCTAAGTGATTTTTTTTACTGGTTTATATCAGCGTTTGCTATAGTTTTAGGATAAGTATTTGTAATCAAGAAGCTTTCTACAGTGCTTCAGCTGTCTTGCAATGGGCTTCTTTAAAATGAAATATACCCATGTAAGGAGCCTCATCATATTAAAGCACAAAGGTAAAATGAAACCTTGCTCCAAACTTCCATTGCTAAGTCTAAGGAACCTCAGGGAATATGGCGATCAATCAACTGAGCTTGCTATATAGTAGAAATACAGAAAGTCTATACTTTCAGGATTCAACTGGATTCTCTGATATAAAAGTTTACCATACAATCATCTAAAATATCCATAAAATCATTACCACATTTGTGATGATCTGAGTAAGAATTAAGGCTGAGAATGAGGCCCATCTCTTTTCCATCACTGCGAGAAACTCAGTGAGCTGTGTAGGAGGAGAGAAACCCTACTCATCTCCTTTCTGCAGCTGTGGGCATCTCAGTGCAGAAGAAGCCAACATTTGGGCAATTCCCATTACACCGTGGGTTGGGCAGTCAGTAAGGGAGCTATCTGGGACTTGGCAACCAGCCCAAATAGATGACAACAAGGTAAATTCACTCCAACAAGGGAAACTCTTTGCATTTCGACTCCTAATTTATGATATAAGAGAGCAAGAGCTCTGCTCATCTGCTTGTTTCTATTATAGGGAAGAGTTACATTTTTCTTTGAACTGCTCTGCCATACTTGTAATGGCAGCACAACTAATATCGTTCCCTTTAAAAAAAATCTAGCTTTCTTTGTAAAAAGTGTCAATGATGACATCATTGGGAAATTAAAGTAAATCTAAAACTGATGTGAAAGGCTGACTTGTGGAGGAAACCCGCTGGGGCCAGCCTCAACACCATCAAATAACAGGTATGAAGGCCAGGTGGAATGATGGCCTTCACTCTGTTCCTAGGAAAAATATGTTAAGATTTCCCAGTTACCTGCATGTCTGCAGACCCAGTCTGGTCATGGCCATTGGCACATAGTCCCAACTATAGACTAAGGTTCCTGGGGCCAGTTATGGGGGATATGCCTTCAGTGTACCTTGGCTCTTGAGACATACACTGTGCAGGTTTGGCACTTAAAATTTACTTGGTGAAAGCAACTCCTATACTCACAGTCATGGCAAAAACTGCATCTAGTGGCAGTGTGAGAGCAATGGCTGGTGTGTCCATCTCCTGAAGTTAGCTGAGGGCAACAGAGGCTATGCCCAACCTCATACCCTTCCCCTTTTGTGAGCTAGATCCCAGGAAAACTCTTTAGGTGCCTCTGCTGTGCAGTCTATCATCAGTCAGTCACATGTATTACACTAGAAATGAATGCAGAGGTGTAAGAGTGACAGCAGCCTAGAACAGAGAAGAGGTAAACCAAAGAATTTTGGAAGCCATTGCTGTAGAAGTGGAGACCACCACATCTCCTGAGGAGGAAAAGTTCAGATGATAGATCTAATTCTCAACAGTAAAGCAGGACAATCAACCTGCTGCCAGCACCTCACCCACCCCCCAAGGCAACAGAGCAGAAACTGCAACCAGAGACAGAGACCCAAATACAGAACAAATAAAGATTATTATTCAATTTATTCAAAAAGTGGCTCTAATAGCTCCCAGATTCTAACATGGCTTAATTGATCATTTTTCCCTTGGCAAAAATTCAGCAATGATAAATATAAAAAGGGATTCAAAGATTTTAAGTTTTCTGAAACATACTGGACTCAAAACACTTCTATACACAAGTGTTCCATGTTTGCTGTAACAAAGATGCCAGATTGCTGATCTGAAAGGGTGCACAGGTCGCTACCACCAGAATAGAGCCTCACATGCAGTAGAATGGTTATCGGTTATCTCTCTTTCCATTGCAATTGACACTATAAGAGGCCTTTGAGGGTTTTTCCCCCTAAAGTAATTAATTAATTAATTTAAATCTTTTCCCCTTTTTTCAATAAATGTATATTGCAGTAATAACTTTTGTCTTTGAGAGTTATAGCCAAAATTTTCCTCATTTTTAGACAGTATGTCTAATAAATATTACCTATGTTGTGTAATGTTATGGTTTATGTCTAGTTGGCCCTCCTAAGCCTCATGTAAACTATCAGGCAGATATGGCTGTAGGTCTGTAGGAGCAACTTGTGGATTGAGCGGTGGGGCCAGAGAGGTGCAAACCGTTAAGCTGGATAGCTTGTACTTTCTCAGAGATGTGGAGAGGATTATCCTGGAAATGGCAGGGGCCCAGCCTCTCCTCCACTGTCTCAAAACCCCCAGTAACTGTGAGCTAAATAATCCTTTCCTTCCCTCATTTTGAGTGTTGGGTATTTGCTCCAGCAATGAGAAAAGACTAACTAAAACACTTAATTACAGTCTTTTTCTTGACATTATACAGGGTGTACTACTAAACTACAAATTTTGTGTTAGTTTTTGGTGTTCCCTTGCTTAGGTTGATTGCCTGTATTACAGCCCTAAATTTATTTGCTATAGAAAAGCTTTGGTATTTTACAAACAGGTATAACAGTTTAAAACACAGTCTTAGAGCACTGGAATTTAAATAGTCATTCAATTTTAATATCCCATTTTAAAAATCACAGGCCTGATGGTGGTGTAGAAAGTGGTGCAAACTATGCCAACTTCTTCATATTTGCATCACTCTATCCAACAAAGATAAAGTGCTACAAACAGTTCACTTCCAGTTTAATCATTCACAATGTTAACTGACTCTCAGACTTGGTAATATTAATTAGCTTGGCCCAAATCAACCGGTGGGGTTCTTTGGCAGTCCTGGATTCTTTTTCAATGGCTTTGGTCATGATGTGCCAACACTTATTGTTGCTTTCCCTTCATTTCAACAACAGTGATTATGAAAACTAATGCTGATTGTCATTACTCTTCAGATATGTTAATTTAATTTGCTTTTCTCTTTGTTACTGATGGGTCATCTTAGGGTTAGGGAGGTTATGTCACAGCTTTCTCTTCCAAAACGTAGGATACAGATTTCTCCCCACATGGCAAATTTCAATTACAAAAAAGGGGAAATTGCCCCTACAAAATTTACACCTCGTAGTAGAATTCCCATGATAATATATACTATTATCCTATAGATTCTACAAAAGATGGAAGTGTAGCAGCAGAAAAACAAGTCCATCTGGTAAAGAAGAAAATGCAAATTTACAGTTGTAGATATGTTTGTACTTGCTAGAACATGTTATGTGGCTCTATCATGAACTCAGATCTGGAAGTTCTACCTATCACATCAGTTGGTTCTACCTATCGTGGATCCAGTGTGCAGTCCTGTGACAGTGATGCCTCAAAGACTGCTCTACAATACATAGACAGGGATCAGGCTGGATTTCACCTGAGCCAACCAAAGGAATTGAACCAGAATGCCCAGGAGTTGTTAAGCAAGATGGGAATCATAGAGTTGACTAGGTGATAGAGTATATAGAAAACTAAACTATCATGATCTCTCCTTTGAGAAGAGTAAAATACAAAAATATATATTCATTATACATTAAAGATTCCATTCCTTCCGAAGTCCTCTTCTATGAGATCTTTGCTACCTGATGCACAGCAAAATATGACAAATCTATTTATAATTACAAATTTCTAAAATAGTAATAGAGTTGCTATAATTCAATTTGATAAAAGTACATTTTAGTGGATTCTGATGTTGTAAAGTGGCTTATTTTGTTTTGTGCACATGTTTATTTGTCTTTCCTTTTAGTGAACAGATTAACTCAACAATTTCGTTTTTTACATTTTGGGATCATTTGTTCCAAATAAATTTTTTATTCTAGACTGAAAAGCATGCTTTGACAGTGGTTACCAGGTGTTCTAAGTGACATCAAAATTGGCTTTCTCACAGCACATCAAAGAATAAAGATAATTAAACAAAAATATCTTAGAATGGGGAGAGATAATTGCATAGGACACCAACTGGAGAATAGAGGGATGGCAAATCTTTGTTCATGAATAAGGTGCCCCCAGTTATCTCAACTATCTTTCAGGCGACACCTTCTCTAATTTTTCATTTGATCAAAAGGTAAAGTTTCTAGAAAAAATGAAATAAGATTTTCTCAAAGAAGATGCTCTTGGTAAAAGCTAAATAAAAAGGTTATCATATGTATATGGTAATTGGTGAGTGCTATCCTCATGGTATGTTAAATTTGCTCATTATTCCTGTTATACAGATCTTCCAAAGTGCAAAACAAGGATTGTTTATAATGATAAAACTTTCTTCTCTGATTCAGAACTATCTCTTTAAAAGCAAACTTAGGAGATGTGTACCCCACAAGGATACAACAAATTAGGTTAAAAACTTCTTATGTATTAGAAAAGATGATTGGCTAAAAAAGTTATGCTATGCAAAAATTAAAATTTGTGTATTCTGTAAAATTTCATTATGCTCATCATGCTGTAATCATATATATGTTTTTTATTTCTAAATTTCTGTGTAAAAATTTGCAACTGTTGTCGGGTAACACTCTATAGGATTCACGTATTAGAATGTCTATGGTAGTTAAAGAATAAAATTTCCATTATATCTTCTAAGGCTCTTAATATTTAGATAAAATAGTAACATGAAGCTTGCTGACTCCAATGCAATGGAATGCCATTAATCTTCTCTTCTAAGTGTTTAACAGCTATGGTTTAGAGACTAAATGTTACTGTGATAGGTGGGCTAGGACACAAAATATTTTGGATCTAGCCTTCTGAAGTCAGAGAGGATGTAGGACATAAGAGAATCTCTGTGGCAACATTTTATAAGTCGGTTGAGTCTCTGATTTTCTGATCAAGGAGATTCTGGGACTACAGAAGAATTTCCTTTTAGGATGAGTACAGTGCCTAAGAAGACTCACCCTATAGAATTCTCATGGGGTCACTTTATATAACATTATAATCTGCGCAGAAATTTATTTTTTACTGTGCTCATAATCTTGGCCAGTAGTGCTTTATCATCCTGAACAGACGGAAGCAAAGAGTCCAACACATTCATGTCATTAATGCTACATAAGACTTCCTCAGTGCAGAGCCACACACTGCATCTTTTTTATGGTGAGCACCTTAGTCTGTTCTTATACTCTGCCTTCTTTATTTTGAGTATCTGCCATTAGAGTTTATGATTGTAATTCATCGTTGATGAATACTGTTGGTATAATTTCTATGTGTTTTTCAACTCTAAGCCCCTTCTGTCCTTAGGCTAACATTCCTACATATGTATATTCTGCATTTCCTGCAACAGAAATACACAACCTTACTAATCTCTTCAGAAATTTACAAATAGCATGTTATTTACTTTTTACTCTTTATGTAATAGGTTCTATATCTGGTCTAGATTGACAAATCCTTTTTTAATTACTGAAGGGAGAAACTTCATTTGAATAGTAGATGATAACAGATCAGGTTCCTCTTTGTGCATGCTCCTTATTCCATATTCATCTGAATGAAATGTTGCTTGAGGCTATTCAAATAGTCTCAGTCTATTTTGGATCAATTTAAATAATTCTCACTCATTCAAACTTCTGGAAAAATTGAATACATTTCATAATTAAGTAGAAGGCACTCTTCAATCACTGTTCTTGATTGTTTATTGTGTTGTAGGCTCTGCCTTACGCTCTGCTTTTCTCCAACTGGTCTCTTTAAACATTATTTACACTAATAAAGCATCTTTAGTGATAGAACTTAGCTAAGGTTAGAGAAGAAGAAAAGAAAGTTACTGTTTAATAGCAATATGCCTTCATCCAAGGAATAACAATACCAAAGGTTACAAGAATTTTGGCATTCCTCCTGAAAGCATTGCCTTTTGAAGATTTTGTAATAGGACAGAAAAACAAGCAAATAGGAAGTTTCCTACACCATATATATCTGAGGCAATAATATTCTCCACTATCTCAGAATTCATGAAAATTCTCCAGACTCATGAGCTACTTCAAATGAAGTTCTGAGAGAAAAGGAGAAATCCTTGAAAAGTTAAGTGATGACATGTACCTTATAGATGCAACCATAAATGAAATGTGCCCCTGCACCACATATTTTGTATCCTAATGTTTCATTTCAAAACATCTCCTTGATAAATTGGTTCATAATGCAATTTTAAAACAGTCTTCTACCATTTACCAAGCACCAATTCCATGTTCTTAATGACTAATTAGTTTAATGGCAGACTTCTTATGTTAGATATCTGATGATGTCCAAGTTTTGGTTGTTTTAGGCAGGGCAGACTTAGCCCATGTGTTTATCTCAATCTCCTTGTACAAAAATAAGAACTTTGTCTTTACTCATAAGAGGTGGTCAAATGTGCTGAAAGCAGGAAACCACTGAAGGAACAATGTGGAAATAGATATTTCCCATTCCAATCCAGAGTGTGACTGAGACTCATCAGATCAGAAGAGCTGTGTGCTTCACTGATTGATTTCTGATGACAAAGCCTCTTGGGATTCACATGCTACAGAGAATATGCTTTAACTTACCTCTTGTTTGGGGAGATCAAGATCATGCACTTATATTTGATTAATTCATTTTGGGATCCTCTGCGTTTCACAATGGAAGAAAATAAAATAGCAAGAGGAAGAGATCACTGGTGAGAGACAGGGTCATAGTACAGGAATGGTCTGCTCTTCTCCTTTAACAAGTTCAACAGGAGAACTAACCCTGATGGTATAAGAATTACTTGATCATCTTCCAGGGCTGAGCATTCCCTTGGCCACCTCCCACCAGGCTTATCTTCATAAACTCGATAGCACATCTTGACATCAACATACTAATGAACAACCCAGCTTTTAATAGTGGTATAGTGCCCCATGCAATAAGCACAGTGTAAATGAGTTTATTGTCAGGATATTTAAGGTTCTTTCTTTCCATTGGATTCCAAAACACCTCTGCAAGATGAATGAAATCTATATCAGTGTTTCTTGTGATTAAAACTCTCCACTCTGGTCATAAAGAAGCCAAGGTCTTATGTCTTTTTTTCTATTGCTAGAATCAAATACCTGACAGAAAGACCATAAAAAATGAACCATTGAGTTTGGCTAATGATAGCTAAGTAGTTTCAGCTGGATCCAATGAAGAACTATCACAGTGGGAATATATGGCAGAAAAACAAAAGAAAAGTTTCTGAGGGAGGAAAATTGTGCACCTTGTGACTACTACAAAACAGAGGGTTTGAGAAATATGAGAAAGTGACAAGTGGCCAGGGATGGTAATGTTCCTCTGTCACGTTCTTCATCTTGGGTTCAACTCTTAACACTTCATTCAGCTATGAATTATAGAGTCAACTCAAGTCTTTCAGGTTGAAGGTCTGCACTAATCTTTCCACCTTGCAAAATACAGGAAATAAGAGATCTGAGCTCAAGCATTAGTGCGCTAAACATATGAAAGGGAAAAATGTAGAAATTCACTTTTTTTGAAAAGCAAAATCAGTGTCTGTTTTCACAAACACTAAATCCACTAGAAATCAGAACTATTTTGATTAACATGCAGCAGAAAAACTCCCGAAGACAGCATTTTTTGTCTTACCCTTTAAGTAAAATCAAGGTTTTGTATAGACTACAAGTCGAAGAACAGACTTATTCAGGGGGAGGGGGATCCTCAGAAGTCAGAATCAGTGGAGATGTGTTTTTGTGAAGATAGACTCAGTCTGACCTAGAACAAAGGTCTCTAAGTGCTGCATCCAACATCCAAAAAGCTCCTTTATGCAAGCTTATATTTCCTTCTCTTAATTTTTCATCATGACTCATAACAAATAGCTACCTCCATTAAAAGCTTGAGTCCCATTTTGCTTAGTGAAATTCTGTACTATTTAAGCACTTTTGTTTTAAAAATATTTTTGTATTTACAGTAAAAATAAAACTTTGAAACTCTGTGGATTGGAAGTATTATATCTAAACTAAATTTCTTGTAGAATTTAATAGAGAATTCCTCAGGACCTAGGTCTCCAATGCTTTTTTAAAAAACATTATTTTATTTTATTTTATTTTATTTTCATATCTTTGGAATTTAGGACAGGGTGTACAAAGTCTCACTATGTAAATCAGACTCTTAGTGATCGTCCTGTTTACAGCCTCCCAAGTGCTGGGATTATAGGCGGGAGGCACTTGCCACCACACCCAGTCTAGATCTCTGTCTCAAATCGCCCCCAGGGCATGACCTGCAGAGCAGGCCAAGGGATCAAACTCCAGGCCCCTGGGTCTACCTGAGAGGTAGGTATTTAATTCTTGATGAGTTTTTAATTACATGTTCCACTATAATAACTGATATTGGGTTACTTATAACTTTTGTATCATCTTCAATAAGATAAATCATACATATATAGGAACATGTCCAATTCTTTTTCCACCTTATCAGAATATAGGTTCTCAAAGGAAGTATTGATGACACTCTCCATTTCTGTAAGTCTGTTAGCATTTGACCATTTTCGTTCCCAATTGCACTAATTTGAGCCTTTTCTTTTGTTTGAGATAAGATTGCATGATGGTTTGTCTATTTTTTTCACAGAACCAACTTTCCAATTCATGGATTCATCATAGCTTCTCAGTCTCAACTACTTTAATTTCTATTCTGTTTCAACAGCACCTAGGAGTCTGAGGCAGGAGATTATCTGTGAGGTTTAGGCCAACCTGGACTTTATATGTGAGATCAAGAGTGCATAGAGCTAGTGCAAGTGAATCTCCTGACCTGGAGGTGTATTGTGGGGGAAGCCTGCATACAATATAAAGGAGAAAAAGACCCTTGTTTTTGAAAATTGTTTTGCTCTTCATTTGCTGTCTTCTGACACATTCATATGTAGGCCCTCTACCATTACACACCCTGCCTTGGAACCAGCTAGTTATGGAGAGAGACCTGCACAAATTGACCTAAATATATCTTTCCATCTTTAGTATTGTGTATTTGATATATTTTTGACGTGACAAGAGAAAAATATCCAAGACATTATATAT
>NW_004524782.1:3017362-3019604 GCF_000260255.1 Octodon degus
CTGCTGTGAGAATTTCCACAAAGAAAATGAAGGTAGAAATAAACAAATTTCAGTCAGTGTATTTTTTTTTTCGTTTCTATAGTAATTAGAATTCATCTTAAAATGTAGTGAAATCTATTTGTTAAGCAATTCTAGATTGTGATGGAAAAACAAAATTGCACTAAATATATGGCATGGGATTTTTGAAATATACATATATTGAGAAATGATTCATGCAAGTGAAGAAATTGTAATCTCACTTTTGTAGACATCTTTATATTCAAATGTTAAGACTTAAATTGGATTCTCTTAGTACCCTTCAAATATATAGTGAAAGACAGCTGTGTAGACATGGGATGAAGTCTCACAAAGGTGTAGCAACAGGACTTCAATGACTTAATGTTTTAAAGGACTGCAAAAATACCAGGAAAGAAATGCCACTGTGACTCTTCCAGGAAAGTTGCTTAGAAGATCTTCTTTTGATACTTTTCTATATACTGCCCCAACAACTTTCTACCCTGTATGAATCAAATCAGAAGACTTTTGCTATCATAAATCAGAACTATGAACATAAATCTTTCAATTACTTTCTCAATTCCTTTCAATTAATTAGTCAGCTATAGATAACTTTGAGAATGCATAACTTGCAGGAGTTGGTGACCATGAGGTTGGACTTATCTGAGCTGTGTCCTCCATGACATCACAGTAGCTTAAAAGTTATCAACAGAGATGAATTGTGGACGGAAATTGGATTGTGCATTACAGTTTGCTAAATGAAAGAATATATTTTGGATCTGACATTGTAAATTCATTATTGATATAGTCAGTAATAAATCCATACAAAACTTTCCCAAAAGTAAATGTAGAGAAGGCTGTCGATCCATCTGATACAGTATAGTTTAAAGAGTCAGTTTACATAGGAGTTAAAATGATAATAACATATACCTTTGAGAAGCATTTATCTCTGTGCTGTGTCTAATCTCAATTTTATAAATTCCAGAGTGTTTTTCTAGTTAGAATTTAAATTAGTAGCTGCAGAGATAGCTCAGCATCACCAGTGCCTGCCTGGAGAAAAGAAGGTTATGAGCTTGATTGCTGATACTACGAAAATAGAGTAAAGTAGAATAGAATAGAATGGAATGGAATAGAATGGAATGGAATGGAATGGAACAGAACAGAACAGAATAGAATAGAATTTGCATTAGTATTGGAATAATTCTGCTAAATTATTTTTCTAATGAATTTCCACTTTAGTACTCCCTGGTAGTTGTAAATTTTATTACACACATTTATTCACTTGTAATTACTGATTCTCTTTCCATATGTTGAACAGTTCAACAATATATTGTATGGCTTTCAATATGTTGAATGATGCTGATGTGCCAAAAAACATCACAGAAAAGCACAGAACTTAGCCAGCATGTGTGTCTTTTCCCCAATTACTCGAGCTGAATTACCGTATTCCCTCCAAACTTGACAGACTATGCAAACATAATAGCATCCTTCATACACTTGAGTAGTCTCTTTGGAAGTAATTTTCACAAACTTCTAATTGCCTTTGACAATTAATAAGTGTGGAAGAAGTTTGTTTAAAAAGATCTTTGGTAGCCTGAACCTCCATTGTCATTACCAATATACATGAAATGATAATTATAATTCTGAGGAGAGCAGAGTGCAGAGTCATAAACCCATATATCAAGGTCCACAGGTCTCCCTTACCTGAAATACTAGCTGTCATAATCTTCACCCTGAGCCTACCATTCTGCAGCGGGAAGAATTCAGGTGAGTACTTTGTTTTTACTCTGAGAAGCAGGATCATTAAGGACAACAATTTGGAAAAAGAGCCTTTTTCTAGAAAGTGATTCCGGAGTATCAATGTACATATGAAATTTTGCAGAATTAAGAGAAATATTCCCTAGTTATGAGCTGAATCACTAAAGACACATAAATGTCAAACATCTGTGCCAATTCCCTAGTTTCTACTGGAATTTAACGAGATCCTTTTGAGGATATGTCAGTGAATAATCACAATTACAATAAAATTAGGCTTTATATACTTAAGAATTGTAAGTTTTAAATGTATCTATTGTTTACACAATCATATATGTGTGAAAGGGTGATTAGTAAGATTATGACTGTTCATCATGTCTTTCTTTTTCTTTCGTTTTTTTTTTTTTTTTTTTTTTTTTTTGGTGGAACTGGTGTTTGAACTCAGGCCCTTGCACTTGTCAGGCAAGTGCTTATTCTACTGAACTATCTCCCC
>NW_004524782.1:3020579-3046430 GCF_000260255.1 Octodon degus
AACCAGGTTTTTCTACCTATTTATCCTTCAAGGAAAGGAAAGACGCATAATTTGGGATAATATATCTATCACTGAAGTTAACCTGAGAGTTCTAATAACTAAGAAATTCAAATTCTTGCATAAAAATACCTAACATTGATTGTTGTACATGTCGCCTGACTCTACTGTTTGTGTACTTTTCATATTGTTTTCTCTCATGTCAACACTGATTCTTGCAGACAGTGCAGAGTTCCCAGTTTGTCCAAATTATACTCATCCTTTTGTCGTTGTGGCTGCTCTTGTTATTTCTAGTACCTTCTGTGTTCTATGAGTTCTTACATCACATTGTAGTTTGGGTTTTTATTTCCCAACTTATTACTAATGTGGAATTATTTTTTATATTTGTGGGTCATTTGCATTTTCCATTCTGTGAAGTGTTTGTCCAAGCTGAGCACACAACACGTTCACTGGAATATTAGTTTCATGCTTTTGGATCACTTTTTCCAATTGAGTTGTAGAAGCCACTTACTCTATGATTTTGATGTTTACAGTGCTCCAGATTTGAGTTTCTCCATATTGCATCATATTTATATCCCTTGTATTTTAATATAATTCAGCTGTCGTCCTTCCTTGATGATAGCTTCTCTGAACACATACAGGAATAAATTAATGAGCAAATGATCAGCAATTGGTAATACTTCACATGGCATCAACCACTATTTAAATGCCTATTGACATTTCATTCAGAGTAGGTTTAAAAGAGGTTATTATTACAATTAATTTCCTAGAGTCCTAGAAACCATAAGATTTTCATATCTTGTAATATTTGAAATTGAATCTTTCTATTTATTAGTTTTGCATCAGTTTTGTATGAAATACATATTCATTCCTGAGAAATGTTTGTTTTATGTCTCACATGTAAATAGCAGTTTTCAACCAGTTTCCTCGGGTTGAAATTGTGATTATTCCCTTAACTATGATGCAAACACGGATCTTTTAACATTTCTAAAACTAAAATGCTCTTATGTACAAGATTTTTGCCTAGGTATATACAATGCTTTTAAAAAAATAAGAGCAAAACAATGTATGGAGCATTTTGGTAGGGAATCGTATTGCTAGTGCTACTTAAAGTTTGTGCATTCAACTTTAGGGAGCACACAGTCAAAAGTAGTAAAGTTAATACTTGTCTTAGATCATAGTACATATCTCTTAATATGGTCAATGTAGCTGATAGGTCAAGTTTGCTGTGTGATCCTCAGACCTAATTATGTCAGTCCCTGGGCATCTGCAGAATGACTTTCAAGAATTTGCAGCAGAATAGTCTACATATCTCAGAATGTATATAGAAAAAGGGGACACATCTATCATCTTTGCTAGCTTGCCTGACTTTGTCATGCTTAAGTTAACAAAAATTCACTCTGAATTGATTTTCCAATCTTAGTAATGGTCAATACTAATCACTGTACTTTATGAAAGTGTTTCCAAGATAGACCACTGTAGTCTGCACAAAGACTGGGAGATATAGAATGAAAATTTCAAAGATTTTGCATCACAACTCTTCCACTGGAATCATTTAGGCCTTTAAGTGTGTGTCTCATTATCATGAGCCCTAAGAACTTCATATATCTAGTAGTCCCAATTACAGAGCATAGTCATTTTAATTTTCTGAACTCTATTAGTTTAAATTTTATTTTCCTATTTATACATTATTGCCACAGATAAGACATACCACAACTAATCCACAAAGATTTCAGGCAATATGATTCTGCATTCCATGACAAAATTCAAAAAGTCCACAGGCACAATACAACTGACGTTCTAGAACGTTTGTTATTGGGGGATCATTTTGTGTGACTGTGGTTCTGTGAATTTAATCCTCTACCAAAAGAACTAGCAAGTCTTACACATTTTAGTGTCAGTTGTTCTCCAGTATGTATTTCTAAGAGAAATATATTTCTTACATAATAACATTTATAGTCCTGGCGTGGTGGCACGTGCCTGTAACCCTAGCACTAGGGAGGCAGAAATCAGAAGGACCACTACGAGTCTGAGCTGTGTTGTGAGACACTGCACAAAAAAAAAAACCCTATAAAAACAGAAAAACATTTATGTGGTAAAAAGGAAAGAACTATCAAAATTTCTAAGATCACCGTTCAGTGGAGTTTCAGAAATGGGACAAAACTCTATATAACAGATCAAAATCATTGTTATTACACTGAATCTTTCTTTGGTCTCATCTATATCAATAACATACTGGCATAGTTCAGTTGGACATATTATTTTTGAGAACATTGAACTCAGGCCCTTGCACTTTCCAGGCAAGTGATTATTCTACTGAGTTATCTCCCCTGCCCCTTGGACACACGTGTTTATGTTGTCTACGTAGACATAGAGTAACATAAACATTACAATACAATCAGTATTGTAACTTTCTACATGTTAAAACACTAATTCCTGTTTCACATTTTATACCAATAAATTAAATGAATTCCTCTAAGTTTCACATTTTCATGCACTGTATAAGAGTGTTGGTAAACTTCCCTTGTTATTGAATACTACTGATATGACTCATTGTCATTGTTTTATAGGATTTCCTTGCTTAAATATCAAACAATCAAGTAATTTTTGCAATGATAATGGCCATGCAGTTGATTTTGAATTTAATGCTTTGGTGAGTAACAAATAGTGTTGGAGTATAGAAGTATATCCTTGTGTGATCCATATTTCAACTGCTATTGAGTACATTCCAAGTAATGAAAATTGCAACTTAAATATTATTTTATAAGTTTATAGAGATACTAAAAATAGGTTTCTGAAATATTTGTATCCATTGTAACACTACCAAAAATATTTGTGTTCTTATTTTAATCATGTTTCATATATCTTGATTTTTTCCTATATTGATTTTAGCATTCTGTATGATGTATTATGATACTTGGTAGCAGTTTTACTTGAACTTTCCTGACTACTAATGTCATTGAATATATTTTCTGTGTGTACTACTCATTAAATAATATTTCTACTGTAATTTCAGTTAACATACAGCCACATTTTTTCTTTTTTTTGCCCCATTTTCAAATACTGTTTTTTTTTTTTTTACCTACAAGAATCCTTAATGGTGAAGTCATATATTTATTGTCCTGTCTCTCAAATCCCTCTCTGCTTTTATCTTCCTCATTCTTTGTGCCCTGATGTTTGCCTCTTTGTATGCAACTATGTGTGTAAGTTTCAAAATTGATCTAAATTTTAACTTTGTATTCAAATTCATCCATGGACTTAATCTGTTTCTAAGAAATATGGTATTCATTATAGTCAATAAATAATTTCCCATAATATATTTTGTGTGTATCTTACACATGTATATTTGTAATAATCCACTTAAACATGCTATCTTCTTTGATCCATATACAATCTCGTTTTGCATTGTATAGTATAATTTAAGATCTATTTGTGGTTTTACTGAAAATGATATGTTTTTATTTTTATATTCTGTCTTACCCTTGCTCTCTCAGTTTAACAGTGCCTTGTCATTAGTGATGACTTCCCACTGAAGTGTTCTGAAAATTGACATCAACTCCTCTAGTATTTGAAGATATGCAAAATCCCACAGGAGAACAGTGCTAAGAATATTTTGTTATTGTTCTTTAAAATGAGTTACATCGCTGAGAGGAATAATTGTTACTCCAACTTAAATGACATTTTTAAAGAAAATGACAAAATAAATTCCAAAGATTTGGCAGGAGGAATAATCTTCTTGATACAGACTGTCATTGGTGTCATGGCCAATATTTTTCTTCTTTTATGTTGTAGTTTGATTTTCCAACCTGGAAGGAGGTTAAGGCCCACAGATGTAATTCTGAAGCACCTTTTTATAGCCAACTCCTTAGTTCTTTTCTCTGGAGGAGTTCCTCAAATAATGGCAGCCTTCGGGTTGAAACACATCTTCAGTAACACTGTGTGTAAATGTCTCTTCTACACTGACAGAGTGGGCAGGGGGGTATCAATGTGTATCATCTGCCTCTTGAGTGTCTTCCAAAACATCATTATCAGCCCCATAAACTCCTGTTTGAGGAATGTTAAAGGTAAAGCTCAAAAATATATTGGTTTCTCTGTTCACTTTTGCTGGATCTTTAACATGTTGATCAATTTAATTATTCCTCTGTATGCATGGTATTCATCAGTAAACAATTTTGACAGAATCATGAAAAAGAAAGTAAATAAAGGATACTGTTGTCGTATTGACTATGGGGTCGCCATTGGTTCCATCTATATAGCATTCGGAATTTTTCCAGAAATTTGTTTTTCTCTGCTTATAGTCTGGGCCAGTGGCTCTATGATTTTCAACCTGTACAGACACAAGCAAAATGTCCAACACATTCATGTCACCAGTACTTCCGTGAAATCTCCTGAGTCCAGAGCCACACAAAGCATACTTTTCTTGGTAGGTACCTTCACATCTTTTTACACTGTGTCCACCTTCATTCGAATTTCTATTGCTTTAGTTTATAGTGTCAGTTTGTGGTTGGTGAGTGTTTCTGATGTGATTGCTTTGTGTTTTCCGACTGTAAGTCCCTTTATCATCATGAGTCAATATACCATTATATATAGGCACTGGTTTGCCTGTACTAAATCACAAAACCAGCCTAAGATTTTCCAAAAAGTACAAATTGCATATTGTAGGGCCTATGGTATAGCTCGGTGGACTAAGAGCTTGCTTAGGTAAGCGCAGGGGCCAGTGTTAGATCCCCAGCTCTACGTGCCACACAGGCACCGTCCTAGGGCGCACTGAGGGCATTGGATTCTGTGCGTGGTGGTGCACTCCTGTAATCCCAGCACGAGAGAGGCAGAAATCAGGAGGATCTCTACGAGTCCGAGCTGCATAGTGAGATCCTGTTGAAAAAAAAAAACAACTTAAAAATAAAAAACCTTTAAAAAATTGCATATTGTGGCACTACTTTCTGTTGGTTAGTTTTCACTTCTATTTATGAGTAATACAGAAGTACAAAATGAATCCCCGCATCTTTGATAGTTCAAATCATGGATATTCCGTTGACTAAAGACAGTATGTCATGGTGTAACCAGTGTCAGCCACACAGGTTGGCCTTATTATGGTGCATGCTGTTCTGCCCATACACATCTGAATGATGTGTTCCTTGAGGCGATTTTAGTGCACATAATTTGTTTCATATAGTAATCAAAATATTTTCAAAACTTTCTGTTTATAAAAACCTTCAGCAAAGGTGAATACTGTAAGAATTATGTAGAAGACATTTTCCAAAGACTTTTCTCTGTGGGTATGCTGTGTCTTATAGATAGTTATCTGCCTTTTCTTTTAATGATTATTTGCACTAATAAAGAACATGACATGATAGAGATACCGTAAATATTTAATATAATTTTTTCCTGTGTATAGGGAAATTGACTGAAGCAATGGGCTAGCAATTCCTAATATGCAAAGAATTTTTCAGTTCCCAGAGAATAAATTGCTCCTTCAAGTTATAGAAAAGTTAAAGAAACATATACACAATGATTACTACTCTACATGTATCTGATGCGGTGATAATGCCTATTTTTTTCAGACTCATGATAATTCTTCAGACACATCACAAGAATTTCTGAGACGGAAAAAAATATCTTTGAATAGTTGAGTGAGGTTCGATAACTATGGTTTCTTTATATTTAAATATTTCCTTGTTTTTAATGTGTCTCATTAACGCAATGCCAAAGCCAACTTTTAATCTGCTTCTTCCTGTGACCATGTCCCATATGGCATAGCCTGTATGTCTAAGTGCCTCAATCCCAGATTGCATTTGCTAGACCTGTGATGGTATCCAGGTGTTGGAAGTTCTGGGGAGGGCAGAAAGAGCACCTGTATTTATTAGGGTGCCTTTGGTACAGGTCTGCAAAGCAAAAACAAAAATGCTGCCTATATTCCAAGGAAATGCGAACAGAGATGCTGAAATTAGGAGACCATTCTAGGGAATAATGTAGCACACAATATACACTCCTTTGTTCTGCTGCTGTGTTTTATCCTGAAAGCCTCTGGTGTCACTTCCTGTCTCTTGTGACTATGTAGATTTTATTCTTCTCTCTCTTTTTATGTGCCTGGAGTGAGAGAGAAGGTGGAGACTGCTGCTTCATTTTTCTGCATTGTGATGTGTCTCTTCACTTTCTCTGTGGATTCAAGTTTTTCCTTCTGATCCTTCTTGGATTCTAAGGATCCATCTGCTTTCTCGTTTTATTCCTCAGGATGTTACTTTTCCGTGTTTGAATTCTTTTTACATCATGTCCACCATCATTTGAATTTCTATTACTTTAGCTTATAGTGTCAGTTTGTGGTTGGTAAGTGTTTCTGATGTAATTGCTTTGTGTTTTCCGAGTGTAAGTCCCTTTATCATTGTGAGTCCACCTGCTTTCTTTTGATAGACTTTTATCTACCTTTAGAGAAGATGATTTGCTAATGTGTACCACTCTACCATCTTCCAAGAAGTTCCTGATACAGTGATTGAGAAAAATAAAGTTTATCACGTGATGCTGTTTATGGGGATGATTGATACCTTACACAGAACTGTTGTGAATGTAAGTTAGTCTTACACCCAAGTATAGATATTTCTCACAAGTCAAAAAGAGTTGTACTTTTTCATTCATCAGTAAATATAAGATGCATGTCAATCGACACTTATGTTCCCCTATTTAGCATATGAATGCACTGAGTAGCCTGGAAATGTGAACTAAATTGTGTACCAATTGCTGAAGGCTTAAAGGTTTATGCTGGTAATACCCTATCATTTGTGGCCACATGGATAGAAACAGAAATCTGCATGTTAGGCATTAGGAGCTGCTAAAGCTGGAAATTGATCACATATGGGAGGGCAGGATAAAGCCACATTGCCTAAAGCAGTGAAGCTACAACTGTCTTCAGAAAAACATCCTGCCTACACATTGCTTATTAGTGCCTATACCACTTGTATTTTGCAATGTTGTAAAGGTACAAATGAAGGCTTCTACTATTGTTCAGGGGACTTTTGCCTATCAAGCTTGGTCTACTACCTGACCTCAGCTATTATCTGCTGCCTTTATTTTCAAAATCCTCTTGCCATTTTCTGTTGGGGACATCCCAGGAGACAAATAGATCCCTACATTTGGAGCTTGCAACAGGGATCCCAATAAGGAGATGTTGATAGGTGGAAGAGGGTTTTCCAGAATTTTCCAGGCACAAGGTGGAGTAATGGACTGGTGAGTGAATAGTTAGCAGTGGAATGTCATACTGACAATTATCAAGTGAAAAGCATGAAACATGGAGGTCTCTTGACCTTTTAAAATTATATAACGAATGTGAATAAAGAGAGAAATGTTTTTTTTTTTTCTTTTCAAAGTTTTATTGATAAACATATAGCAATGAGACAGTTTCAAATCAAATCGAAAGTACAGTTTCCACAAATAATACACTGCATACATTCTTCCTAGTGGTTAATTGCTGTACAAGATGCAGACTTGTGATCCTACTTACAAACACCATTAGAAAAAATCATTCTATTCATTAAGAGAATGCAACTATATATCTATCCCAACCACTTTGAATACACAGATACAAAATGGACATTCATAGTTATACCCCAATTTTTTTTTAAATTCCGTTGTTGAATATTATAGGTGTGTAAACTCAGCAAAATATTCTAAAAGAGTACAGAAGCCCATAATATCATTGGGTCTTCTGTTTAACTGGCAATGTCAGAAATTATTGACCTGAGTCCCCCACAGCTCAACATAACAACATGGCTTTACTTCCTATATTTCATCTTCATACTTTTCTACTGGATGGTTAAGACCAAGGTAAAGCAGGACCTGTGCAACAAGAGTTGTAGCTTTTTGGTCTGACAAGGTCAGTGAAATGCCCTCAGGATTTATCTTGAGATCCTGTACCTCAGATTGTAGAACCTTTGTCAGTGGAGAAATGGGTTTGATGGAAGCCAAAAAGGATAAAAGTTATATTGAATTAAAAACAGGGCAAACAGTTTCAGAATCACAGATGCTGACAGACTGTTTAAAAGTTTGTTGTTTTCATGGTGCCTGTATTTGCTGTACATTTTAAGACACCAAAAATAGCATGAAGTACTCTTTTAAATTCAAGTCCAAAACAGGACAGCATGAGTGGAGCTAAGGCACAGAACATGAAATTCAAACCCTCTAGTTTTGCTCAAGTAGATGAAAAAGGAAAAATTCTAAATTGAGAGCAGTCGGTTTCAAGTGGTGTGGCTCTTCTGGGGGAGGGGCACAATATGAGTTCATGGAGGAGCATACAGTATGGTCCTAGGCCAACTCAGCTAGGATTTCATAGCCACTGGTGTTTCTCTATACCAGGTCCAGCCACAGAGATTGCCATGAGTTTCCAGCTATATTCCTGTGTGTCTGATGCTAAGTAGGAGGGTCATGAGAGTGGCTTGTCATGGCTTTGAAATTGGCTAAGTGCATTCCTGGCATCAAAACTGTATTAGTCTCAAGATAGTGTCTTCCTGGGCAAAGCCAAAGCTACTGCCAGTACATGCATTGGCTGTATGCCCACATAGCTTGAGAAGGAGGTATATGGGCAAGTGAGCCCATTCCCAGTACTAGCAGCTCACCCAGCCCTTAGGTAATAGAGTATAAAAAAAGGCAGAGGCTCAGCTTCTCTGCTTGGCAGCGTACCAGAAATCAGCCACAGCTACTACACTAGAAATGCATGTACAGCTGTAAGAGTGACAGCAGCCTAGGTCAGAGAAGAAGAAAACCAAAGAAACAATTTTGGCACCCATTATTGCAGAAGCGGTGATCACCCCATCTCCTGGAGATGGAAAGTTCAGATGACAGAGCCCATTCTCAAAAGTAAAGCAGGACAACCAACAATGATTCAATTTACTCAAACCATGGCTCAAATCACCTCCAGATTCTTATATTGTTTAACTGGTCATTTTCCTTGACAAACATTTAACAATCATAAATAAAAAAGGGATTCAAAGATTGTGAGTTTTCTGAAACATATTGGCTGGAAAACTAGGCATTGATTAAAGGAAATACAGCTTAAAGTGTTTCTAGACACAAGTGTCACGTGTCCATTGTGGCAAAGGTGCTAGATTGCTGATCTAGAAGGATGGAATGGCCCCTGCCATTGGGCACCAAGCCCCGCATGGAGTAAAGTGTCTTATTCTCTTTCCATTGCAATTGACACTAACAGAAGCCTTTATCTTTTTGGTCCCACAAGCTGATTAATGAATAGAATGAAAACTTTTCCCCTTGTCTGAAACAATAAACATTTCAGTGATAATGTTTTCCTGTGAGAGTTTTAGGCAAAATTTTCCTAAATTTTAGATTATATGTCTAATAAATAAAAACTGTGTTACTTTAATTACAGCATTTTTAACATTATACAGAATGTGCTATTGATTTAAAAAGATTTCATAAGTCTTTGATGTTTTCTTGATTCCTAATAAGGTTGATTGCCAATTTTGCAGTCCTACATTTATTTGCTATAGAAAAGCCTTGGTATTTTACAAGCAGGTAGAAAGGTTTAAAGTGCAATCTTAGAGCGCTGGGGTTTAAACAATCATTTAATTTTTTTTTTTTTTTTTTTTTTTTTTTTTTTTTTTTTTTTTGCGGAACCGGGGATTGAATTCAGACCCTTGCGCTTGCCAGGGAAGTGCTTATTCCACTGAGCCATTTCCCCGGCCCCCCAATCATTTAATTTTAACATTCCATTTAATAATTTCAAGCTTAATAGTGATCTCCAAAAGGGTGCAAAGTATGATAACTTCACATTTGGGTCACACGCTCCAATAAAGGTAAATTATCACAAACTATTTTTTTCAGAACTGGGGATTGAACTCAGGACCTTGTGCTTGAAAGAGAAGCATTTATTCTACTGAGCTATCTCCCTGGCCCACACCATAAGCTGTTGAGATCCATCTAATCATTTGACAACATTAACTGATTTTCAGACTTGGTAATATTAATCGGCTTGGCCTAAAGCAACATATGCCCACTGGGATCCTATGGCACTCTTGGACTTTTTTCAATGGCTTTGGCTATGAGTTTAGAACACTTATTGTTTC
Organism: Octodon degus; assembly: GCF_000260255.1. Classification (NCBI taxonomy): domain Eukaryota; kingdom Metazoa; phylum Chordata; class Mammalia; order Rodentia; family Octodontidae; genus Octodon; species Octodon degus. The sequence goes on from NW_004524782.1 coordinate 3,030,644, forward strand.
TCTTCATTTAAAGAACAGTGGTTATGAAAATTTTAATCTTCTTGGCAATCTAGTTTGGCTAACTTTTCTGATGTTACTGGCTACTGATTGTCATTATCCTGCAGACAAGTTAATTCAATTTGCTTCTGTTTTCACAGATGAGTCATCTTAGTGTAAGGAAGGCTATGTAGCAGCTTCCTCTTCCAAAACATAGGATAAAAGTTTCTCGCCACATGATAAAATTCAGTTACAAGAAAGGGGGACATTTCCCCTACAAGATTGACACCTCATCATAGGTTCACATGGTAATAAACACTATTAACCCATACATTCCACAAACAATGGAAGTATAGCAACAAAAACACAAGTCCATCAGGTAAAGAAGAAAGCCTAATTTGGAATTGTGGATATTTGTGTTTTCCTAGAACATTCTTTGTGGTTTTAGCATGAACTCAGATCTGAAAAATCAGTTGGTTCTACTTATCAGGGAGCTGTTGTGCAGTCCTATGACAGTGATGCCTCAAAAACTGCTCTACAACAGGCAGGGATGAGGCTAGATCTGACCAATGGAATTGATCCAGAATGCCCAGGAGATGGTAATCAAGATGAGAATCATAGAGTTGACTAGGTGGTAGAGTACATGGAAAACTGAGCTATCATTATCCTATGAGCAGAGCAAAATACAAAAGTGTATATTCATTTTACATTAAAGTTTACATTCCTTCCAAACTCTTCTCTGTGATATTTTTGCTACTTGAGCAACAATAAAATATTTATAATTAGAAATTTCTAAAATAGTAATGATTGCTCTAATTCAATTTGATAAAAAACGTATTGTAGTGCATTCTGACTTTGTAGTGTTTTATTTGTTTGTTTGTTTTATATCTGTTTAGTTGTCTGGTTTACTTTCAGTGAGCAGCTTAGCTCAATAATTTTAATTTTTCTTTTTTCTTTTTTTGTTTTCATTTGAGGACCATTTGTTCCTAATAATTTGTGGTCTACACTTAACAGCATGTTTTGACATGGGTTACCATGTGTTCTAAGTGACATCAAAATTGGTTTTCTCATAGCTCACCAATAAATGGAGATGATTAAGTGAAAATATCTTAGAATGGGGAAAAATTATTGTGTAGGAAACCAATTGGAGAATAGAGGGATGGCAATGTTTTGTTCACTAATAAGATGCCCCTCATTTTCTTGATTGTCTCTTGGGAGACACCTTCCATAATGTTTCATTTGGAAGCATAATGTTTCTAGAAAAAAAATACAATCAGATTTCCTCACAAAAGATGCTCTTGGCAAAAAGTAAATAAAAAGGTCTACACAGTTATATGTTAATTAGTGCCATCCTCATGGTGTATTAAATGTGTGCATTATTCCTGTTGTACAGGTCTTCCAAGATGTAAAACAACGATTGCTTATCATGATAAAATATCTTTTATGATTCAGAACGATCTCTTTTACAAAAATTTAAGTGATGTATATCCTATCAGAAGACAACAAGTTGGTTAAAAGCTTATTATGTATCAGAAAAGATGATTGATTGAAAACATTACGCTGTGTAAAAATAAAAACTTGTGCATTTTATAAAATTCCATTATGCTTAACATCCTGCAATGATATATAAGTTTTTGATTTATAAATGTCTCTGTAAGAGCCAGCCTGAAAGCTCAGTGGACTAAAGTGCCTGCTTAGGCAGAGCACAGCCGCCGGGGTTCAATCCCAGGCATGCTGTGCCAGCCCAGCCCACGGGGTGAGCTGAAGTGACTATTGAGATTGGGTGTGGTGTCACACTCCTGTAATCCCAGCACTTGGGAGGCTAAAAAATGGGAGAATCACTGAGTCCAATCTACATAGTGAGACTCTGTTGACCCTTCCATAAATACAGAAAAAAAGATGAAATAGAATAAAATAAATTTCTGTGTAAAAAACACAACTGTTGTCTGATAGCATTCTATAGGATTCCAGTGTTAAAGTGTACATGGTTATTAGAGAATAAAATTTCCATGTTATATTCTATGACATTTGATTTTCAGAAAAAATACTAATCTGAAGCTTACTGACTCCATTACAATGGAATGTCATTAATCTTTTCTTCTGAGTGCTTAACACCTATTCTTTCAAGACCAAATACTAGAGTGATGGATGGGCTAAGAAGACAGAAAATATTGTGGATCCAGCCCTCCGAGACCAGAGAGGATGTAGGACACAAGAGAATCTCTGCTGCAACATCCTATAAGTTGGTGGAGTCTCTGAATTTCTGATCAAGGGGTTGCTGGGAGCACAGAGGAAAGTGGTTGTAGGATGGATACCATGCCAGAGGAGAGTCACCTTCTAGGATACTCCTGGGTTCACTTTAGATGGAATTATAGTTTTTCTCAGAATTTCATTTTTTCTCTGCTTATAGTCTGGGCCAGTACCTCTATGCTTTTCATCCTGCACAGACACAAGCAAAGGTTCCAACACAGTCTTGTCATTAATGCTTCATAAGATCTGCTGAGTCCAGAGCAGCACGCTGCATTCTTTTTCTGGTTAGCACCTTAGTCTCTTTTTATGCTCTGTCTTCCTTATTTTGAATATGTTATAGTTTATAATTGCAAATCCTTATTGATGAACACTGTTGATGTAATTTCTATGTGGTTTTCAAGTATAAGCCCCTTTCTGGCCTTGAGCCAATATTCCTCCACATGTATATACTTTATTTCCTCCAAAAGAAACACAACCTTTCTAATTTCATAAGAAATACAAAAGTTGAAACTCATCATGGTGGCACATGCCTGTAATCTCAGCACTTGGTATGCTGAAAACAGGAGGATCACTACGAGTCCAACTTGAGTAGTGAGAACCTGCAGACCTTGTGCTAAATTACAAAAGAAAATACACAAGTAGTATTATTTTACTCTTCACTTCTTTTTTAGAACTGATTTAGATGCTCTGTACCTGGTCGAGATGAACAAAACCTCTTTTAGCTATTGAAGAGAGGAACTTCATTAGTATAGGAGATGTTAACAAAGCAGATTGGGTTCCTCTTGATGCATTCTCTTTTTATACACAACTGAATGAAATGTTGCTTCAGGCTATTTAAATGTCTATGATTTTTTTGATCAATCAAAATAGTTCTCGCTCATGGAAACTCCATGAACAAGGGAATATAATTCACAAATAGGAAGAAGACACTTTCCAAAGACTATTCTCTATGGTATATTGTGTTGTAGGGACTGCCTTATGCTCTCCTTTTTTCCAGTTGACTTCTTTAAAGCACTGTTTACATTAATAAAGCACCTTGGATGAAAGATATAGTGTCAATGATAGAGAAGAAGAAAATACTTTAACCCTTTAATAGTAATATGACTTCATCCAAGGAACATCCATACTAAAGGTTTCAAGAATTGTGGCCTTTCAAGGTCAGTGAAGACTGAGGACATAGGAGAAATTGTACTGTAACATAATGTAACTCAGTTGTGCCCCAAATTTTCCGATCAAGGAGATTATGGAGCCACAGAGGAATGTGATCTATGATACATAGTGTGCCTAAGGATGGTCACATGGAGAGAAAACTTTCTCTCAGGCTCTCACAGAAAGCAAATAGGTCAAGCAATGGCCATGACTCATCCACATGGCTGACACTGACAAAGGATCTTCAAAGTGTAGTACAGGGTTACAGGATAAATCCTGAGGGGACTTGACTGACCTTATCAGTTACAAAAGTTACATTTCTTGTTATATAGGTCTTGCTTTATCTTTTCTTAACCATCCAGCAGAAAAGTATAAAAACGAAGTATAAAAAGTAAAGTTATATTAAAATGCTGAGCTGTAAAAGCCTCTAATCAACAACTTCAGTGGATAACCCACTACTATTGTAGGCTGCTGGACTGTGTTGGATTGTTTTGCTGAATTCAATCGCCTATAATATTTAGATGCCAATAGAATACCCATCTCTGACAGGACTAAACAAAGAAAAAGGATACAATGGAAACACCATTTTGTATTTGCATATACAGAATAATTAAGATAGATATACAGCTACTTTTTCTTAGTTCAATGAGAAGAAAGATTTGTGGTAACAGTGTTGGGATAGAATATCATGTCTGCTTCTTGTACTGTGGATAATCACTAAGAAGATAACAGTGTACAATGTATTAATTATTGAAATTGTCCTACTAATCAGCTTTGAAACTGTCTCATTGATATTTATTTCTCAATAAAATAAAGTAAAAGAATTGTGAAATTCCTTCTGAAAAGATTACCCTTTAAAAATTTTGTAATAGAAAATGAAAACCAGAAAACAGGAAGTTTTCTATGCCACATGTATCTGAAACAATAGTACTCTCCAAATTCTCAGAAAACTTAGAAGTTCTTCAGACTCAAAACCACTTCAAAGAAGGCCTGTGAGACAAGGACAAATCTTTGAAAAGTTAAGTGAACACATGAACCTTTTACAGGCTATCATAAATGGCATGTGCCCCTGCACTATGGATTTTGCATCCTAATGTTTTCATTAACTCATTTTAAAATATCTTCTTCCTAACTTGATGTTAGATGCAATTTTCAACCTGTCTTCTCCCATTTGCCAAGCATAAGATTCCATGTCCTCGGTGACTAATTAGTTCAACACTAGACTTCCTTTGTTAGATATGTGTTGGTGTCTAAGTTTGGGGTGTTTTAGGGAGAGCAAACTTAGCCCATGTGCTTATACGGTTCCCCTGGTACAAAAGTAAAGAAATTGTCCATACTGAAAACAGATGGTCAAATATGCAAAATCAGTAAACCATCAAGGGAACAATGTGGAAATGAAACTTTCCCATCCCAAGGCAGAGTGTGCATTCATAAGGCAGTCACAGCTGAAGAGTTGTGTGCCTCACTTTTTTAAATTCTGATGAAAAACTCTTGACATTTGCATGCTACAGGGAACAATCTTTAACTTATCTCATGTTTGGGGAGACCAAGTACATGCAATTATATTTGCTCAGTTCAATTTGAGAAATACCTGTGTTTCTCAGTGGAAAAAAATAAAATGGCAAGAGGAAGAGACCATTAGAGAGAAACGTGGTCATAGAGCAGGAATTGTCTGCTGTTGTTCTCCTTGAACAAGTTCAACAGGAGAGTTAATCATGATGCTATAAGAACTACTTTGATCACTCTCTGGGGCAGACCACTGCCTTGACCTCCCACCTCCCACCAGGAGACTCTTCATAATCTCAGTAGCATATCTTACCATTAACATACTAATGAACAACCCAGCTTTCAATAGTGGCATAGTGCTCTATCCCATGAACACAGTGGATCTGAATATATTGTAAGGTTTTATAAGCCTCCCTTTCCACTGGATACCAAAAAAGTCTTGCAAGAAGAATGAAATGTTTACCAATGATACTTGTGGTTAAAATTCTCCACTCCAAAGAAGGCAAGGTCTTATGTCTTTATTTCTATTGCTAGAATCAAATTCCTTAAGAAAGATCTTAAGGAATGAACCATTGAGCTTGGCTTATGGCACCTGAACAGTGTCAGCAGGATCCAATTCAGAAATATCACAACAGAAATGTATGTTATAAAGACATGAGAAAATGTTCTGAAGGAGGAAAATTGTCCACCTTGTAATAACCAAAAAATAGAGGGTGTGAGAAAGTGAGAGACAAAGTCCTGAGTGACCAGGGATGGTCATATTCCTCAGTGAATTACTTCAACTTGGGTTCAATTATTATTATTATTATTATTATTATTATTAATTATTATTATTATTTTGGAGGACCTGGGGATTGGTCTCAGGCCTTTGCACTTGCCAGGGAAGTGTTTATTCAATTATTAATGGCTCATTCAGCTATGAATTCTAAAGTCACGTCTTAATTCTTCCAAGTAGAAGATTAAAACTAAGCTTTACACCTTACAAAATTAACCTAATCTTTATATCTTACAAAAAAGTAAATAAGGGATTTGAAGACATGCATTAGCATTCTAACCAGAAGAAAATGAGAAACGTGGAAATTTCCTTTTTTGAAGAGTAAGATCAGCGTAAGATTTCATAAACTCTAAATGCACTAGAAATCAGAGCTATTTGGATTCTTATAAAACAGTGTAACTCCAGAAGAAAGACAGTTTGCTGTCTTTTACTGGGAGTAAAAATCAATGTTCTGTATAGACAACAAGTGGAAGTACAGACTCCCTAGGAGGATACTCCTCAGCACTCAGAGCCCGTAGAGATATATTTTTGTGAAAATAGCCTCAGTCCTAGCTAGAACAAGGAGATCAGTAAATTCTGTACCCAGTATCCAAAAAGATCACTTATGCAAACACAAATTTCCTTCTCTGTTGATATTTCATTATAACTCTTATCACAAATAGTGACCTGTATTAAAATCTTCAGAGGCTGGGAACATAGCTCAGTAGAATTAGTGCTTGCCTGTCGACCACAAGGTCCACAGTTCAATTTTAAGTACTGAAAAAGAAAAAAAAATCTTTACTCTAGTGAGACCAGTGTATTCAAATGCCTGTGAAAGAAAAAAAGAGAATTACATTTTAAAGGAGAAAAGAGGTCCTATACAATTTTACTTGCTTTTTTCCAAAAAAACTTTGTTCTAGCATTATTAAATGTGATTGAGAAATTCATTCAATGTTCAACAATTTAATAAATAATCACAAGAGCATAGATGCAGTAATTGATCTTCATCATAATCTGCCCCTTCTGTTCTGATACAATTTTCACCAAAAGGTTCATTAAAAATTTCTTGAACAACACTGGATAGCCTATATCTTAGGTGTTTCATGAAATTGACCACAAATACACTGTCTTTTCTTGGCTAGTGACATCCAATGATGGGAGGCTTATAAAACATTACAATGTGTCCATATCCACTTTGTTCATTGGATTTGACACAATGCCACTCGTCATCACTACAGTACAAGTGCCCATGAAATGTAAACATTTTAAGTGTATTACAAACATAGCAGCAAGCTGACAACAGATTTAAAGATATGGACTTCAGAAAGTATGAACAGCATTACATGAATCTGATTCCAACTGGGATGATGAAAAAGAAAAAAAGAAAGAATGACTAGAAAAAGAAATACATATGTATATCCATAAGATAGCTCGGTTATCTACACTACTGATTTCTGCTAATCTACTGAAAGAAGGTAATGTGTTAATCTTTTTTCTCATTTTAAATTTTTTGACCAACGATACAAGCTTAGATTTGGTAATCTGAACTACTGGTTTGAAGTTAATAATATGCAATGCAACAACCATTGTTCAATTCCTACCATTTTGTTTAGTGAATTAGCATCTAAATATTCATTTATCTCTCTCTAATTTTTTTTACTATTTTTGTATTTAACATGAAAATAAAAAAGATAAAACTGTTTTCAGACTTGTTCTATTTTACCTCAACTAAATTACTTGTAGAATGCAGCAGTGAGTCTATCAGGACCTAGTCCTTTGTTTCTTGGTAGGTTTTTTCATTACATGTCCAACTATATTGATTAATATTGGATTATTTACAATTCTCATATCATCCGTAGTAAGACAAATAATATATACATAGCAACATGCCCAATTCTCCTGAGTTTTCCACCCTGAAAATTGGTTCTCCCTGTACTGTAACATCAGGTAACTCAGTTGTGTCCCACATTTTCTGATCAAGATTATGGCCCCAGAGAGGAAAGTGCTCAATGATGTAGAGTGTGCCTAAGGAGAGTCACATGGAGAGAAAACATTCTCTCAGGCTTTTACACAGAGCAAATTGTTCAAGCAACGGTCGTGACTCATCCACATGGCTGACACTGACAAAGGATCTACAAACTGCGGTACAGGGTTTCAAGGCAAATCCTGAGGGGATTTGACTGATCTTGTCAGATAAGAAAGTTACATTTCTTGTTATATAGGTCTTGCTGTATCTTGGTCTTAACCATCCAGAAGAAAAGTATATAAATGAGGCATAAAAAGTAAAGCCATATTAATGTGCTGAGCTGTAATAGGCTCAAGTCACCATCTTCTGACATTGCCATTCCTATGGATAACCCACTACTCTTATGGACTACTGGACTATATTGAAATATTTTGTTGAATTCACTCACCTGCCATATTTAAATGACAATGGAATACCCTTCTCTGACAAAACTAAACAAAAAGGGGGATACAAATGAACGACCAATTTGTATTTGTATATTCAAAATAGGAGAGATATACAGCTGCATTCTCTTAATTCAATGAATAGAGAGATTTGTTCTAATAGTGTTTGTGGGCAGGATATCATGTCTGCATCTTGTACAATGAATAACCACTAAGACAACAATATGAAATGTATTAGTTATTGAAACTGTGCTAGTAATCGGTTTTGAAACTGTCTCATTGTTATTTGTTTCAAATTATTTAAAAAATATAGGTTCTCAAAGGAGTTATTGATGATCCTCTCTATTTCTGTAGTTCCTTAGCATTGGCATCTAGTACTATGAATAACTACTATGAAGAGAACAGTGTGCCATGTATTAGTTATTGTAACTGTCCTACTAACCTGTTTTGAAACTGTCTTACTGCTATTTATTTCTCAATAAAGTTTAAAAAAAGATTTAAGGAAAAAAACAATTTTTCATTTCCAATGGCATGGATTTGAGCCTTTACTTCTGTTTTAGATAAGTTTGTGTAATGGTTTGTCTACCTTATTTATTCTTTATAGAAGCATCTCTCCAATTCATTGATACATCATACTGTTTTTGCCAGTATTAATTACTTTAATTTCTATTCTGTTCTTCATAATTTCCTCTGTTATATGTGATTTATATTTGGTTGGCTCTTGTTTTACTAGATGTTTGATGTTTAATATTAGCTTATTCATTTGAGTTTGCATTTTCGTCTAGTAAGAACTGAATGCTACTTTGAGTGTTATTTCACTTATACCCTATCTCCAGTATTTCCAGTCTCATTTGATCTGGTATATAATATTGTCATTAACATGTAAATGTAGAAAATGTGTAATTTATTGCATAATTTAATCTATGACACATTTTTTTAAGAAGGGAGTTATTAGCCCAACGTTGCAGTACTTCTCTGTCACCCAGCACCTGGGAGTCCGGGGCACGAGGATATCTGTGAGATTTAGGCCAAGCTGGGCCTTGTATGTGAGAGAAAGGCCAGCCCAAACTACACAAAGAGAGTCTGTCTCTAAATAAAATATTGAAAGTTCATTTTCATGTGACCATGAAGTTTTGTGATGAATTGTTGGTCTCATGGTGGTCCCCAGAAGAAAAATTGTGGGGTGGCATTTAGAAAATAAAGAAAATCAGAGCCAAGAAATTAACAAACTGGTAAACATTAATTTGATAACTTTTACCATAGTAGCAACCCATGTGTTATAGGGCACAACCCAACATAAATTAGAACTTGTATGCAAAGTATATCTTGACAAAATAGCTTTACTTTGTGATGGTGATGTTTAGGAGAAATAATGAATAATTAGAGATAAATGAAAATCAATTTAGTAAAAGCAAGGCCTGAGGTCAAGGGTCATCATGAAACCTGCAGGAAACTAGAGACTAGAAGAAATAGAATGAAGGGCTGAACAAGGAATTGTAGAAGCTAACCAGAAAGCCCAGAACAGATGTTCACTCACAGGAAAGTATCATTACATTCAGAATGATAATTGAATAAGAGCAAAAAGATGAGGAAATTAGAAAAAAAAGGAGTTCAGGGTAGGCAACCATTATCATTATTGGAGAAGTCTACAGATAATGCTAGGTCCCTTATTTCTATTGCAATCTATGCATCAATGAGAAGTTGCTAGGCATATTCAGGGTACACAGATATTAGAATGCTGCAAACTCAGAGAAGCTGGTGACCTATCCAAGTTGAACTTGCTGTACAGGAACAACAAGTCTAGAAATCTACTATGGGCTGTCTGGCTTCATGGGACTATTCCAAATTTGAAAAAAATATAAATTTATTGCCTATATATTAAAGGGTTTCTTTTGTGTGTGTTAAATTGATAATATTAGAACTTTAGGCCACTCAACAAGGAGCCAGAGTCCTTACTTTGGGAGCATCCTAATCTTTTACAGAGAAGAAGGCAGAGAAATAGTCCAAGTGCTACTCCCAAACTGGGTCCTGCAGAAAGCTGCATACAATATAAGTTAGAAAAAGACCCTTTGTGTTGCAAAGTTTTGCTCTTGATTTTGCATTCATTCATCTGTTTTCCCCCTGTCAATACATCTTGCTTTGGAGCCAAGTGATGATGGATAGAGATATCCACAAACTAAAATAAATAAATCTTTGCTTCCTTAATATTGTGTATCTGGAATTTTGTCACAGCAACAAGAGAAAGGTAAGCAAGAAGTACGTATAAAATTTTAATCCCTTGTGATAATTTCCTTAAGGAAAAATAAAGAGATAAATAAACATAATTTCAGTCAGTGTGGTTTTTTCATTTCCATGGTAATTAAAAATTCATCTTAAAATGACATAAAATATACCTATTGAACACTATTGGATTGTAATGGAAAAACAAAATTATACTAGGTGTATAGAATAGGATATTAATAATTTATTTATTTATTTTGCATATGTGTGTGGTACTGGGGATCAAATTCATGACCTTGCATTTTCCAGGCAGATGCATAAACTTCTGAGCTATCTCCTTGGCCCTCAGAATGGGATTTTGAAATGCACATGTATTGAGAAATGATTCATAGAAGTGAAGAAATTGCATTTTCACTTCTTGTATATATCTATTTTCTTGTGGTTTGCTCAGTGTGCTCTGTGGGTAGAAGTGGCACCACATGTGGGGTGCAGATTGATCTACAGTCTAACCTTGCCTATGCTGGAGCTTTAGAACACTGAGCTATCTCGGCAGCTCTTTTGTAGATATCCTGATATCTAAGTGCTAAGACATAAATTGGATTCTTTTAGCACTCTTCAAATATATACTATCTCAGGATGAACACTAGTGATCTTAGTGTTATGGGACTTCAAAGCTCACTCGTGGTGCAATAGAATATTTGCTCACTGCAATGAGCCTATTCCAGTTTCGCAGGAAATGTGAATATCACTCATCACTCATAAGCACGCCCCACAATACTATTTTCCTATTGGAGATTTATTTTTTTTATTTTTTAAAATTTGTTTATTTATTTTGGTGGAACTGGGGATTGAACTCAGGCCCTTGCACTTGCCAGGGAAGCACTTATTCAACTGAACAATCTCCCTGGCCCCTGAAGCTTTACTAATGCCTCCTAAATTAGAACTCTGATGTCTTTAGCTTTGTTCTCCATATTCTTCGAGATACTAGAGGTATAAGAGTATTTTTGGTGTTTTCTTTTTCTTTTTTTTTTTAAATAGTACAAAATTCTGATAAAGTAGAAAAATTGCAAATGATGGAATTTCTTTAAATGATACGAATTTCACATTATTTATTGTATTGCCTAGTGTTGTCTTCAAATGAGTTGTTCATATGACAAGATATATGCATGCTAAATTGTAAAAAAATGAAAAAGAAAAGAAAAATAACTTTAAGAAATTAAGAAGTGAGAAAGAGGAAAAAATACTTGAAAAGAGAAGACAAAACTAATTTCACATTAACTGCTCCTTTCCATGCACCTTCATAAACCCATAGTTCAATTGTACAAAGCATGGTCCTGACATATATAGATATGCCTCTTCCCCCCACTCACTCCCCACTCCGCCTTATCAAGGTTTTCCTTCCTTTTGAACAGATTCATTCACTTTTCCCAGCATGTATTGTTTCCTTTAGATTTTATTTTGTCTTTTAGATCCATACACCAGAGACAATAGAATGACTGCACGTGTGATTCTGATTTATGTAACATATGAGTTTGGTGTCTAGTTGCATCCACTTAGTGATAAAAGTCTCAAATGTATCCTTTTCATACAATTTTTAGTATTCCTTTGTATTTTACTTGGGGATTGTGATAGTAGTGGTCTTCAAACTCATAACTTTGGTTAATAGGGAACTGAGTAATATTTTTTATCCTGATTCAGACACATGGGATATCTCCCCATTTGTTCAGACCACCATCAACTTACTTCAGCAATGTGCAGTAATTTCTTCTATGTGAAAATTGCTCTTACTTTCAAAGTTGACTACTAAGATTTTTATCTCATCTGAAAATGTTTTAGATAAGATTGACCTCTTGATACGTGTTTCAGACATTTGTATTGAGTGCTGATACACTAAAGTTTTATGGTGACCTTGTACCCTTCAATTTTACCTAATTTAAATTCTTTTAAAGATTTTCTGACATCACTATGAATGGCATTCTGTGTGTGTGTGTGTGTGTGTGTGTGTGTGTGTGTGTGTGTGTCAAATAATGTAAACTGGAGACAGGCATAGGTTTGTCATTAATTTCCAATTTAGTTTACTTTTCATGTTTTTCTCTGTAATTGATTTTTGTATTTCTGATATGACCTTAGACAAATACAGTGATGGACACATATACTGTTCCTGATGTAGAACCAATGCCCTATTTTCAGGGTGTTGTGGAGGCAGTGCACTTGTCATATGTAAGCTTTATCATATTGAAGTCCTGGTACCATGTGCAAATGGATGAGAGTTTTACTCATGGCAGTTCTTATTTTCATCATGGAATATGTCTTGAGTAGTGTAGAAACAACCTTATCCAACGTGGTGAGTACCCATCTGGCACTCAAGTATTAGGAGGTAATCTCTAAGCCAATGGAAAGAGATGCTTGGTAGATGTACATTTACTTTTTGGCATGTGGCTTTCCAGGTGTTCTCACTTCTGGTCGTGGTGGTGAAATGCACCCTATTCATTGAGAACAGCTGAATAAGAGTTTTCTCACAGTGTGAACTGTGTAAGGAGTTAAGGACTGAAGAACAGCTGTGTAGACATAGGGTGAAGCCACACAAAGGTGTAGCTACATGGCTTCAGTGAATTTAATACTTCCAAAGACTGAAAAATTTCTGGGAAACAAATGTCACTGTAACTCTTTAAGAAAAGATGATGAGAACATCTAATAATACCTTTCTTTATTTTGCACCAACAGCATTATTTGCCTGAATTAAACCAGAAGACTTTTCCTGTCATAAATCAGAATTATGAACATGAAACTTTCAATTAGTTTCTCAGTTACATTCAATTAATTAGAGAGCTAGAGATAATTTTGAGAATGCATAAACTTGTAGGAGTTGGTGACCACAATGAAGTTGGACTTAACTGAACAGTGCCCACCATTACTTCTCAGAGGCCTAAAACCTATCAAAAAACAGATGAATTGTGGACTGAAATTGGATTGTGCATTAGAATTTGTAATATGAAAGAACATATTTTGGCTCTGACAATTTAAATTTATAAATTATATGTTCGGCAATAAATTCATACCAAAATTCCCCAAATGTAAATGTATCAAAGACTGTTATTCCGTCTGATACAGTTTAGTGGAGAGAGCCAGTTTACCAAGGAGTTAAACTGATAGTAGCATCTGGCTATAAGAAATATTCAACTCTATGCTTTGTCAAATCTAAGTTTTATTAACTCACTCTATTTCATTAGGGTGTCTTCCTGTTTAGAATTTAAATTAGGAGCTGGAGAAACAGCTCAGAAGCACAAGGGTTTTCCTGGCAAATAAAAAGGTTATAAGTTTGATCGATGATACTACGAAAATAGAGTAGAGTAGAGTAGAGAAAAGTAGGGTAGGCTGCGCCAGCGGGACCAGTCCCAGCCCAGGTGCAGCTTGGGCCTAACCTCTCCCACCCCCTTGGGCCGCCCCCCACCACTCCGCAGTACGTCCCCCAACCCACCCGCGGAGTAGGAATTTGTGCCAGGTCCGAGAACCCCAGACGCAGTCCTAGCCCAGGTCTGGTAAATGTGTGGGAGAGATTCCTCTTCCCCCTACTTCACCTTGCTCCCTTAAGGCATAGCTCAGGCCTGGCATACAAGCCTGTGGTGTAATCCTGCAGCTGCAAACCCTGCAGAGAGTTTAGAGGATAGATCCAACCAGATATTCCAGGAACAAAACATCTTGCCACAGGGGCACAGCATATTCACCCTCAAGGGCAGCATCAGAAAGGAGCTGAGGACAGCAGCCTGACCCAAGCCAGATGCAGCTGGATAAATCCAAACCTGGTAGAGCTGCACCTGAACTTCAGTACGTGCGAAGATTATAACTACAGCAAAGATCTACAACAAAGGTCAGAAGACAGTGCTACACAAATGACAAGAAGGAACAAAATGGAACCTCATAACCCAAGCCCACCTGTAAAAAGTGCAGAGGTCACTAACACAGAACAAATTGGAAATCACACAGCTGAAAGCAATGAATCAACAGCTTCTGAAATAAAGAAACAGCTGCAGAAAGATGTAGAGGACCTCAGATTGGAAATGAAAAAAGAAATCCCTGAATTAATAACATCTGCACTAAAGAATCAAATGCAGAAACATATGGAAGAAACCCAGCGCCCACCCAGAACAAGTGCGGAGGATACTAGCTTAGCTCAAATGCATGAATCAATACCGTCGATAGCAAATAAGCAACAGCAGAAAGATATAGAGGAAATCAGAGCGCAATTCCTTTCTGAAATAAAAAAAAACTCTCAGAACTCATAGCAGATGAAGTAAAGAAGCAACTAGAGAAACATAGGCAAGAAACCCAATCTGAAAAAAACACTGCAGCAAAAGAATTTCTAACTGCTTCAAAAGAAGATATTGATAAAAAAATAGAGGAGATTAGAAAAATGATGAATTCCCTGAATGAGCAATACAGGAAAGAAATAGATCCAATGAAGCAGAGTCAAAGAGATATAGAGGAAATTAAACTCTCAATCACAAGCTTGCAAAAGCGTTTGAGTGAATGTGAAGACAGAGTTTCAGATCTTGAAGATGCTGGTGTAGCTAGCGAGAAGGTAAGAAAGGATCTCTTAAAAACAACGAGGATGCTGGAAAGAATAATAAATCACCTGCAAGATGATGCAAAGATGAACAATGTGAGGCTAATAGGCACCAATGAGAAGGACACAACATAAATGACATTAAAAAACTATGGGCAGAAGTAATAGCAGAAAACTTCCCAAATATGAGGAAACAATATGACATTCAGGTAGCTGAAGCACACAGATCGCCAAGGAATGTCAACCCAATGAAAAACACACAGAGACATATAATAGTCAAGATCACAGAAATTCAGTACAAGAATAATCTACTGAAAGCCGCTAGAGAAAAGAAGCAGATCACATTCAAAGGAAAACCCATCAGAAATACGGCCAACTTCTCTTCACAAACCATGCAGGCAAGAAGAGCATGTACCAGAGTACTTCAGGTCCTCTATGAAAACAAATTCCAGCCCAGACTACTATCCCCGGAAAAACTCTCAAGTTTGATGGAGAAGTGAAATACTTCCATGACAAAGAACAGCTAAAAAGTTTCGCGATGACAAAGCCAACCTTACACAGGCTACTCAAATATGTTCTAGAGAGGGACCCAAGCAATCAGAACTCCACGAATGAGATCAGAAGCAACCAACTTAATAGGATAAGCAATTAAACACAGGAGAAAAAGGAGTAAACGATAACAGGCAAATAACATGGCAACTGTATGTCAATACATCTCAATTCTAAGCATTAATGTAAATAGACTCAATTTACCAATTAAGAGAAATACACTGGCACAGTGGATTAGCAAACAAAATCCAACAATATGCTGTATACAAGAAACACGTTTAACTCATAAAGATATTCACAGGCTGAAAGTCAAATGATGGAACACAGTACTACATGCCCCAGCACCTCAGAAAAAAGCAGGGGTAGCAATTCTGTTCTCAGACAGTCTCAACTTCAAACCAACAATGACC
>NW_004524782.1:3050790-3061865 GCF_000260255.1 Octodon degus
TCAAGAAGATTATGGGGCCAAAGAGGAACGTGATTGATGACGTAGAGTATGCCTAAGGAGAGTTACATGGGGAGAACACACTCTCTCAGGCTTGCACAGAGAGCACATTGGCCAAGCAATGGCCGTGACTCCTCCACATGGCTGACACTGACAAAGGTTCTACAATCTGAGGTACAGGATTTCAGGATAAATCCTGAGGGTATTTCACTGACCTTCTCAGACCAAAAAACTACAACTCTTGTTGCACAGGTCCTGCTTTACCTTGGTCTTAACCATCCAGTGGAAAAGAATGAAGATGAAGTATGGGAAGTAAAGCCATGTTGTTATGTTGAGCTGTGGTGGACTCAGGTCAATAATTTCTGACATTGCCAGTTAAACAGAAGACCCAATGCTATTATGGACTACTGGACTTTTAGAATATTTTGCTGAGTTTATGCACCTGTAATATTCAATAACGGAACTTAATAAAAATGGTGTATACCAATGAATATCCATTTTGTATCTGTGTATTCAAAGTAGTTAGTATAGATATATAGTTGCATTCTCTTAATGAATAGAATGATTTTTTTAATGGTGCTTGTTAATAGGACCTCAAGTCCGCATCTTGTGCAGCAATTAACCACTAAGAAGAATATATGCAGTATATTATTTGTTGAAACTGTACTTCCGATTTCATTTGAAGCTGTCTCATTGCTATTTGTTTATTAATAAAATTTTGGAAAAAAAGAAAAGTAGGGTTGGGTAGAGTAGAGTAGAGCAGACTAGCAAAGCATACCATAGCATAGCGTAGTGTAGAGTAGCGTAGCATAGCATAGCATAGCATAGCATAGCATAGCATAGCATAGCATAGAATTTAAATTAGTATTTGCATAATTCTGCTAAATTATTTTTCTAATAACTTTCCACTATTCTGTTCCCCAGTAGATGTAAATTTTGTTACACACATTTATTAACTTACAATTACTTCCTCCCTTTCCATATGAGGAACATTTGAACAAATTATTCAATATGATGACTGATGTTGGTGTGCCAGAAAACATCTCAGAGAAGCGCAGAATGTAGTGAGTATGTGTGCCTTTTCCAAAGCTGCTCAAGCTGAATTTCCATATTTGATACTCCCTTCAAACTTTAAAAAGTATGCAATCATAATAACATGCTCCACACGTTTAAGTAGTCTCTTTGGAGATAATTTCAGAAAGTTTTAATTGCCTTTGGTAATTACCAACTGGATGAAGGTTGTTGCCCTAAACCTCCATTGTCATTGACAATATAAGTGCAATGATAATTTTAATTCTGAGGAGAGCAGAGATCAGATTCAAAAACTCTTGTATCAAGGTCAACATGCCACCCTTGTCTGCAGTACTGTCTGTCATGGTCCTCACCCTGAGCCTGCCATTCTGAAGAGGAACGAATTCAGGTGAGCACTTCGATTTTCAGTCTGAGAAGCAGAATCAGTAAGGACAACCATTTGGAATAAAAGCCTATTTCTAGAAAGTGATTCTGGGGTATAAATGTACCGATAAGGATGTAGGGAATAAAGAGACATATTCCTTAACTACGAGCTGAACCACTAAAGGCATATAACTGTTCCGAGTCTGTGCCAATTCCTGAGTTTGCACTGGAAGGTAATGAAATCCTTGTTGAGGATGTGTCAGTAAATAATCACAATTACATGGAAATGAGGCTTTGCGTACTTAAGGATACTAGGTGTTATATTTATCTGTTTTTCCCACAACAATATATGATTGAAAGGGTGATTATTAAGATTATTACTGCTCAACATGTCTTTATACTTATGAGGAAGGCTAAATTATAGTTTTAAGAATTACCTACTTCTGTGTTCAGTTCACAGATATCAACTAAAGTGAGGATTAAAAATGCGTTTTTAATATGTAACTCTATTTAATGTGTTGTGCTTTGCAGAAAGAGTAGTTGTCATCTCTTGAAGACATGTGTGCCTCAATTGTTATGGTGAGTGTGACTCCCACACGATTTGAGGGAACCTGCTCGATTATCGTGTGTTCTTGAGAAAAGAGCTGATTGGATGAAATAGAATTTTATATTGCTTTCTATGTTTTAAAAATATTCTTTGTACATTTGTTGAATTCGGGAGTATGGTTCAGGTTCAAGTATATGTGATTCTTTATATTTGATTTTCAGCAGTTCAGAAAAGTTTTGAGTTCTAAATCAGCTTTTCCGCAGCTAGTAACCCTACAGCTACCTATGTGCTACACAGAGATATATCACTGAGCTACATTTTCAGCCTCTGTATAACTGATTTTAGATATTGAACTTATTTTAAAAAGAAGTCTCATGAGATCTAACTCATTCAAAATTTTTACATGTACAATAAAATATTATTCACCATATGTGTCATATATACCTCTCAAAACTTTTTATGCACTGCAACAATATGGCTGTCGTCAGCAAATCTCCATTCCTTCCCTTCTAGGCAGCTGTCACCAACATTTCACTTGTAGTTTCTGTAACATAGAGTGATTTAGATTTTATAGAAATTGAAATTATGGACTATTTCCTCATCTTTACTTGATTTTACACAACATAATATTCTTAAAACACATCCACAGTGGGGGTTAAAAAAATTGAGAATTGCAAATAGAAGAATCAGATATTCACCTGCTTAATAACCAAATTAAGTTCAAAATTTCTTTTAAAGAAGTTTATTACATTTCTAATGACTGAATAAGTGAATAAATAAATTAGACCCAAATTATCAGCTATTGCACAATTTCCTTCTTTGTATTTATTTTCCTGTTTGAAAAAGACAAAATAACACTTGTTTCATTGAAAACACAAGTTTATCCAGCTTGTGTTTTCCAAGCTTGTGTTTTACAAAAACGTAAGAGGAATCATTTTGGATATTATGTCTATTACTGAAATTTATATGAGAGTTCTAATAATTAATAGATTCAAATTTTTCATACAAATACCTAAAATTGATTGTTGTACATGTGGCTTGACTCTCTAGTTTATGTATTTTTCATATTGTTTTCTACCATGTCTACAGTCATTCTGTCAGGCAGTTCATAGAGTGCCAAATCTTCCAAATTATTGTCATCTTTTTGTTGTAGCTGCTGTTATTTCTAGTAGCTTCTGTAATATATGCAGGACTTACCACACATTGTACTTTGAGTTTCTATATCTCAAATTATTACTAATCCTCAATTTTTTATATTTTTAAATCATTTGCATTTTTCATTATGAAAAGTGTCTGTCTAGCGCTGTAGCCCACATATTCTTTGAAATATTAGTTTCTTTTTTTTTCTTTTTTTTGCTTTTATTTTTATTTTTTTTGATAACAATAAAATTCTTCATAGGAAAATTTGCATGGGTTCAGGTACACAATTTCTGTACAAGTATAGGCAGACATCATCAGATTTGTGCTATCACATACATATGTTATCTTTATGTAGTATTTCAAAGCTTGTAGACCAAAAATGTTATTATTATTATTTTTTCAATAATACACTGCATACATTCTTCCCAGTGGTTAATTGCTGTACAAGATGCAGACCTGTGATCCTACTTACAAACAGCATTAGAACAAATCATTCTATTCATTAAGAGAATGCAACTATATATCTATCCCAACCACTTTCAACACACAGATACAAAATGGACATTCATAGTTATATCCCAATTTTTTTAAGTTCTGTTGTTGAATATTATAGGTGTGTAAACTCAGCAAAATATTCCAAAAGAGTCCAGTAGCCCATAATAGCATTGGGTCCTCTGTTTAACTGGCAATGTCAGAAATTATTGACCTGAGTCCCCCACAGCTCAACATAACAACATGGCTTTACTTCCTATATGAAATATTAGTTTCATTACTTTTTTTTTTGTGGTACCGGGTCCTTTTTTCAATTGAGATACAGAGAATCATTGCTCTATGATTTTAACATTTACAAGAATCAAGATCTTACTTTTTCCATATTTCATCACGTTTATATCCATTATATTTTAATATAATTTAGGAGACATCCTTCCTTGATGATAGATTCTCTGAGCTCATACCGGAATAAATTAATAAAATAAATGATCAGCAATTGGTAATACTTCACATTTTATAAAACACTATTTAAATGCTTATTGATATTCCATTTAGAGTAGATTTGGGTGGGGTTAATATTACATTGAGTTTCCCATGGTACTAGAAACCACAGGAATTTCTCTTCTCCTAATGTTGAAAATGGATCTACCCATTATCCATTAGTTATGTATCAGTGTTTTATGGAATAAATTTTCCTTCCTAATAGATAAGATTGTTTTATGTCTAAGTTGTAAGTAGAGATTTTCAACCAGTCTCTTCAGTTTTAAATTACTATTCTTCCCTTAAATATTGTGTAAACACGGAAGCATCTTTTAAAATTTGTAGAACTAAATGACTCTTCTTTACAAGAATTTTGCCTAGGAACACAGAACGGCATTAAAATTTAAGAACAAAATAATGTTTGGAGCATTTTGTCAGGGAGTCATACACTTTAAGTTGTACTTAAAGTTTATACATTCAACTTTAGGGATCATGCTGCCAAAAGATCTAAAATTAGCATTTGTCTTGGGTCATAGAACATATTTCTTAATATCTCAGAGTGTACACGGAAAATGGGAAACTTCTACAGTCTTTACCAATTTGTCTGAATTGTTCATGATTAAGTCCCCCCAAAATTCACTGAATTGATTCTCAGAATTTTGTGCTGGTCTATACTTAATCTATTTTATTCATTTGTTTGCAAGACACACCACTGTAGTCCACACCAAAACAGGGACATGTAGACTGAAGATTTCAACGACTTTGAATTACAACTTTCCACTGGACTCATCTGTGTGTTGAGGTATGCGTCATTACCATTAGACCCAGGAACCTCATGCATGTAGTTTTCCCAATTACAAAGGTTGCTCATTTTAATTCAGTGAATTTTTAATTTGCATATTTGATATTGCTATTAGTATGATTGCCAAAGATAAGCAATATGACAAAAAAATTCACAAATATTTCAGGCAATATGATTCTGGAGTCAAAATTAAGAGTCTACAGGCACAATAATGCTGGCATTCGGCAATGTTTGTTATTGGGGATCATCACGTCTCACTGTGATTCTGTGAATTTACTACTGTACAGAAAGAAGTGGAAAGTCTTACAAATTGCAGTGTCAGCAGTTCTCTAGGATATATTTTCTGAGAGAAATGTATCTTTTACATGATATCACTTATGTGGAAAGAAGGAAAGATTTATCTAAATTTCTAAGAGCATAGTGCAGTGGAGTTTCATAAATGAACACAAATATATATCTAACGTAGCAATAGAAAGAATGTTCTTATTACACTGAATCTGTCTTCTGTTTCATCTACATTGATACCATAATGTCATAGTTCAACTGGATACTAAGTCTTGTTTCACATTTTGCACCAATAAATTAAATAACTTTCTCTAAGTTTCAAATTTGTATGCATTGTATGAGAGTATTGGAACATTTTATTATTGAATATTACTGATATGATTCATTGTTATTGTTTTATAGGATTTTCTTCCTTCTATATCAAATAATCAAGTAATTTTTCTCAATGCTAATGGCCATAGAGTTTCAATTTAATGCTCTGGTAAGTAACGAAAAAAAATTAGAGTATGGATGTATCTCCATGTGTGATCCGTGTTTCAACTGCTAATGAGTAAAATCCAAGAAATCAAATCATTGCAACATAAAATTTTATTTTATAAGTTTAGAGGGATACTAACAAATTGTTTTCTGAAATAACTGAATCCATTATAACACTCCCACAAACATATGTGTCATTGGTTTAATAATCTTTTCATATACTTGATTTTCCTCCTATATTTATTTTAGCATTCTATATGATGTATTATACTATCTGAGTTTATTTGCATTTTCCTGATTATTAATGTCATTGAATGTATTTTCTAGGTGTATTGTCCATTAAATAATGTGACTTTTGAAATTTCAGTTCCAATACATCTCCACTTGTCTAATACTGCTTTTCTTTGTTTTTTATTAATTTTATTGAGAAACAAATAGCAATGAGGAAGTTTCAAAACAGGTTAGTAGGACACTTGTGATAATTAATACATTGCATATTGTTGTCTTCACAGTTGTTATTCATAGTACAAGATGCAGACATGATATCCTATCCAAACACTATTAGTACAAGTCTTTCTTCTCATTGAATTAAGCAAAAGTAGCTGTAAATCTATCCTAACTATTTTGAACATACAGATATAAAATGGTCCTTCATTTATATCCCCATTTTTGTTTAGTTTTGTCAGAAATGGGTATTCCCTTGCCATTTAAATATTGGAGGTGCGTGAATTCAGTCAAATAATCCAATGAAGTCCAGTAGTCCACAATAGTAGTGGGTTATCCACAGTCGAACTTGCAAGCATCCTTAGTGATAAAGACACGGATTTATCTCCCTGTTTCTCAATTCCATCTCCATTTTTATCCACCTCATCGTCTGTGCCATTCTCTCTGTTTCTTTGTATGCAATTATGTGTTCAAGGTTCAAAATAGCTCTAAATGTTAATATAATATTCAAATTCATCTATAGACTTAATCTGTTTCTAAGAAAGATTGTATTCTTTATAGTCAATAAATAATTTTCCATAAAATATTTGATATGTACCTTATGCATGTGTTTTGGAATCCAATCAAACTTGTTCTGCACTGTGATGTATAGAAAATTGTTTTTTTTCTTTTTGTAATATAACTTAAGATATATTTCTGGTCTTACTGAAAATATTGGGCTTTCGTTTACATATTCTATCACTTACCCTTTCTCTCTAAATTTAACAGTGCCTTATCTTAATTCATGATTTTCCACTGAAATGTTCTGCAAATTGTCTTCAATTCCTCTAGCATTTTAAGATATGAAAAATCCCACAGGAGCACATCTGTAGGAGTATTTTGTTATTATTCTGTACAATGAACAATGCCACTGAGAGGAATGATTGTTATTCCAACTTAAGTGGCATTTTAAAAGAAAATGACAAAATAACCTCTAAAGATTTGGCAGGAAGAATAATCTTTTTGTCACAGACTGTCATTGGTGTCCTGGGAAATTTTCTTCTCCTTTTATATTATAGTTTCATTTTCCAACATGGAAGGAAGGTAAGACTCACAGACGTATTTCTGAAGCAACTTTTTATAGCCAACTCCTTAGTTCTTCTCTCTGGAGGAGTTCCTCAAACAATGGTAGCCTTCAGGTTGCAATACCTTTTCAATGATACTGCATGTAAATGTCTCCTCTACATTGATGGAGTGGGAAGGGGGATGTCAATTGGTACCATCTGCCTCTTGAGTGTCTTCCAAAACATCATTATCAGCCCCATAAACTCTTGTTGGAAGGATGTTAAAGGTAAAGCTCAAGAATATATTGGTTTCTCCATTCGCTACTGCTGGATCCTTAATATCTTGACCAATTTAATTGTTCGTCTGTATGCATGGTATTCATCAGTAAATGGTTTTGACAGAATCATCAAAAAGAAAGTAGATATAGGATACTGCTGTCTTGTTGATTATGGAGTGGCCATTGGTTCCATCTATACAGCATTAGTAACTTTCCCTGAAGTTTGTTTTTCTCTGCTTATAGTCTGGTCCAGTGGCTCTATGATTTTCAACCTGTACAGACACAAGCAAAACGTCCAGCACATTCATATGTCCAGTACTTTCTTAAAATCTCCTGAGTCCAGAGCCACACAAAGCATCCTTTGTCTGGTGGGCACCTTCATAACTTTTTACACTGTGTCCACAATCATTCGAATTTTTATTACTTTAGCTTATAGTGTCAGTTTGTGGTTGGTGAGTGTTTCTGATGTAATTGCTTTGTGTTTTCCAACTGTCAGCCCTTTTCTCATCATGAGCCTCTATTCCTCTAAGCATTGGCACTGCTTTTCCTGCACATAAAGAACAAAACTTCGCTAATATGCTCCAAAAAGTACCAATTGTGTATTGTGCTAGTACTTTCTGATGTTTAGTCTTCATTTCTATTGATGAGTAATACGGAAGCACTGAAAGAGTCTCTGTGTCTTTCATAGCTCAACTCATGGATTTTCAGCTGACTAAAGGCAATATTCCATGGGTGTAATCGGTGTCCCTCTCATATAGACATCTGAATGAAGTGTCATGGAGGCCATTTTAGTGGACTTAATTTATTTTGTTTATTGCTCACAATATTTTCATAAATTCTACATATGTGGAAGCTTTAAGCAAAAGGGAATACTTGAAGAATAGGTAGAAGACACTTTTGAAGGACACTTCTCTGTGGATGTTCTATGTTATATTTTCTGGTTTTCCTAATTGCTTACTTTTCATGCATGTTTACACTAATCAAGGACCTGATATGATAGATATATTGTCAATGTTTGTGGGTTACAGTAAAGGCTTTTCTTCTTTATATGGAAATTGACTGAAATCGTGGTTTAATAACTCCTAAGAAGTGGAGAATTTTGCATTTCCCAGAGAATGAATTGGAGATTTCAAGATTTTGTTGTAGCAAAGAAAAATAAGCAAATGCACAATGATTCCTACTCTACAAGTATCGGATGCAGTGATGATGTCTATTTTTCAGACTTTCAGCACAACTGTACAATTAAGCCTTGGCTCCTAACTTCGATGGCTACATCTACATAGCTTCAGGGAATTTGGTTTTCAATCAAATGAACTTGATGTGCTGTAAAAATACTGTAAATCTTTCAGGATTAACTTGGATTCTCTGAAATAATAAAGTTTATTATACAATCTTTTAAAATATCAGCAACATTATTATCACACATGTGATGATCTGTGTAAGGCTCAAGGCTGAGAATGAGGCCCATCTCTTCTCCCTTACTGCATGAAACAGTGAGCTGTGTAGGAGAGAAACCCTACCCATCGGCTCTCTGTCACTGTGGGAACCTCAGTCCAGAAGAACCCTGTGCTTGGCCAATTCCCCTTAAACCATGGGTTGGGCAGTCAGTGAGGGAACTACCTGAGACTTGGCAACCAGCTCAATTAAATGAACACAGAGTTAATTCACTTTAACAAAGGAAACTCTTTGCATTCTATCTCATAATTTATTATAGATCAACAGGGCAGAGCTTTGATGATTTTCTTGTTTTCATGATGGGGAAGAGGAACATTTCACCCTGACCTGCTGTGCTGTACTTGTAATGGCAGCACAGTTATTATGTGTCTTTAAAAAAAACCTCTTCCATTCTTTGTATAAAGTGTCAATGATGGTATCAGTGGAAAAATGAAAGTAAATCTAAAACTGATGTGAAAGTCTGACTCATTTTAGGAAACCTCTCTTGGTGACTGCCACAATGTTATCAAACAATAGGTGTGCATGCCAGGAGAGGTGATAGGCCTTCACTCTGGTCCTAGGCAAGATATGTTATTATTCCCCAGTTACCTGTATGTCTGCTGGCCTATTCTATCCATGGGTCCTGGCACATGGCCCCAAGTATAGACCTGGATGTCTGAAACCAATTAGGGAGACAATGCTACAATGTAACCTGAGTCTTTCAGCATATGTCATGCAGGTTTATGGCACTGAAAATTTACTCAGTGCGATAGCACCTGCCCTCACAATCATGGCAAAAACTGAGCACCTAGTGGCTATAACGGGAGCAGTGGCAGAAGTGTTCATTTCTTGACTTCAGCTGAGGGCAACAGAAGCTGTGTGCATCCCCACTCCTCTGCCCCTGTAAGCTAGATCCCAGGACAACTTTTCGGGTGTCTCTGCTGTTCAGCTCACCATTAGTCAGTCGCACCTACTACACCAGAGATGCATGCACAGCTATAAGAGTGACAGTAGCCTAGATCACAGAAGAGGACAACCGAAGAAAGAATTTTGTCAGCTACTACTGAAGAAGCTGCAATCACCACATCTGCTGGGCTGGGAAAGTTCTGATGATAGAGCTCATTCTCCACAATGAAGCAGGACAATGAAGCTGCTACCAGCTCCTGTCAGGACCAAGTCAACAGAACAAAAAGTACAGCAAGATGCAGGAACCCCAATGCAGTGCAAATAAAGATAATGATTCAATTTACTCAGAATACTTCTCAACCCACAGATTCTTAGATGGCTCAATTGGCCATTTCCCCCCTTGACAAAAACTCAGCAATGATAATTAAAAAAAAGGAATCCAAAGATTTTGAGTTTTCTAAAACATACCGGGTTCAATATGTGCATCAATTAAAGGAAAAGCAGTTTAAAGGACTTCTAGACAGAAGTGTTACATATTTGCAGTAACAAAGGTGCCAGATTGCTGATTTGTAAGGATGCAAAGGTCCATTCCCCCAGGAATAGAGCACCATGGAGTAGTGTGGTTGTTTTCTCTTTCTATTATAATTGACACTGAAAAGAGGGCTTTCAGGTTTTCTTTCCCATAAAGTGTTTAATTAATTAATTAATTAGAAACATTGCCCATTGTCTAAGTAAATGTTTATTGCAGTGATAACTTTTGTCTTTGACAGTTTTAGCCAAGATTTTCCACATTTGTAGATAGTATGTCTAATAAATAAAAGCTATGTTACTTAATTACATTATTTTTGTCAATATTATAGAGGATGTGCTACTGAACTACGAATGTTTTCTAAGTATTTCGTGTTCTCTTGATTTCTAATTTCTTGATTGCCTGTTTTACAGTCCTAAAATTATTTGTTATTGAAAAGCCTTGGTATTTTTATTTTTATTTTTTTCTCAAAGTTTTATTGACAAAGAGATAGCAATGAGACAGTTTCAAATCAAATCGGAAGGACAGTTTCAACAAATAATACACTGCATATATTCTTCTTAGTCTTTAATTGCTGTACAAGATGCGGACCTGTGATCCTATTCACAAACACCATTAGAACAAATCATTCTATTCATTAAGAGAATGCAACCATATATCTATCCCAACCTCCTTGAATACACAGATACAAAATGGACATTCATCGGTATACCCCATTATTTCTAAGTTACATTATTGAATATTATAGGTGTGTAAACTCAGCAAAATATTCTAAAAGAGTCCAGTAGCCTATAATAGCATTGGGTCTTATATTTAACTGGCAATG
>NW_004524782.1:3069185-3080063 GCF_000260255.1 Octodon degus
AGAGAGAGAGAGAGGAAGAAAAAAGAAAAGAAAAGAAAAGAAAAGAAACGAAACGAAAAGAAAAGAAATGAAAAGAAAAGAAATGAAAAGAAAAGAAAGCCAGCCAAATCAGGAATCAAGACTGGCCAGAGAGCTCAGAGGATTAAAACGCTTGCTTAGGCAAAGACAGGGACCGGGTTCTGTTGATCCCTTGAGTGTAGTGCTGGCCCTGCCCCACGGGCATGATTGGATGGTGACTGAGACTGGCCTTGGTGGCTCACATCTATAATTTCAGTGCTTGGGAGGCTGAAAACAGGGCAATCGCTATGAGTTTGTCCTGTGTAGAGAGACCCTAAAGACCCTATACTAAATACATTTAGAAAAAAAAAAGAAAAGAAGTGTCATACTTCACAAACTCTAAATCTACTAGAAATCAGAACTTTTTTGATTAACATAAAACTACAAAGCTCCAGAAGACAGGCAGTTTATTGTCCTACCCTGGGAGTAAAATCAGGTTTTTATATAGGCTACAAGCAGAAGAACAGCCTTAATATGAGGAGAGTCCTCAGCAGTCAGAGCCAGTGGAGATACATTTTTATGAATACAGTTTCAGTCCTATCTAGAACAAAGGAGATCAGTAAATGCTGTGTCCAGCATGCAAAAGTTCACTTATGCAAGCATAAATTTTCTCCTCTGTTGATTTTTCATTGTAACACTTATGTCAAATAGCGACCTCCATTAAAATCTTTGGTCACATGGGGCCAGTTTATTCAAGGGTCTGTGAGTGAGAAAAACAGAGAGAGTTACATTTAATGGAGGAAAAAAAAAGGTCTTTTACAATTTTACACTTTTTTTCTGACACACTTTTGTTCTAACACTATTTTTTTTTTTGTGGTACTGGGGATTGAACTCAGGACCCTGTGCTTGCCAGGCAAGCACTAACTCTACTGAGCTATCTCCCCAGCCCACTTTTCTAACACTATTAAATGTGACTGACAAATTCATTCAGTGTTCAATACATTTAGTAATTAATAACAAGAGAAGAGATGCAGTAATTGATTTCCTTCCAAATTTCCCTCTTCTCTTCCAATACAAGTCCCTCATATTTTTCACTGCAAATGTCTTAAACAATATTGGATCGCCTACTTTTTAGGTGTTTTCATGAAATTGTCCACAAATTCAGTCTTTTATTGGCTAGTGAAATCTAATGGAGTGGCAGGTTTATAAAGTCTTACAATGTATCCATATCCACTTTGTTCACTGGATCTGGCACTTGGCTATTCATTCAACATCACCACACTATAAATGACCATGAAACGTAAACATTTTTGAATGGATTAGGAACATAGAGACAAGATGACCAAGATTTAGAGATCTGGACAAAAGAGCACTTTATATGGACTTCAGAAAGTATGAAACACATTGCATAAATCTACTTCTAACTGGGAGGATGGAAAGAAGAAAAGAAAGAATGAATGGGAAAATAAATGTTTATGTATATACATTGGATAGTTTGGTTAGCTGTAGTACTGATTTCTACTAATCTATTTAAAGGAGGAGATAATATTTAATTTCTTTCTCCTTTTAATTTTTTTAAACAATTTTACAATCCTAGATTTGGTAATCTGAAAAACTAATTTGAATTTGATAGCACGCTATGTATCAACAGTTGTTGAATTTATACGATTTTCTTTAGTGAAATTTGGATCATTTCTACTACTGTATACTATTTTTGTATTCACTTTAAAAATAAAATAAAATAATCAAAACTATTTCTGAGTCTGTGGTATAGTATCTTAATTAAAGTTCTTGTGGAATTCAGCAGTGAGTACATCTGGACCTAGAGTTTTATTTGTCAGTAGGTTTTTAATTTCCTTATATGTTTAAGTATATTGACATATTGGGTTACTTACAATTACTATATTATCCTCAGTCCACTAAATCATGTGTACATAGGAACATGTCCAAGTCTTTTGAGTTTTCCATCTTATCAGAACTTAGATTCTCACGGGACATGTTGATGATCCTCAGTTTCTGTAGGTTCTCTTAGTATTTAAACATTTTCATTCACAATTGCATGGATTTGAGCCCTCATTTAAGTTTCTGTTAAGATTGTGCAATGGTTTGTCTGCATTATTTAGTCTTTCATACAAGCAACTCTCCAATTCATTGATTCATCACATTATTTCCTCAGTCTCAATTACTTTAATTTCTATGTGTACATAATTTCCTCTAACACGTTGCTTTATAATTAAGTGGCTCTTCATTTTTTAGATGTTTGAGGTTAAACATTATGCATTTGCGTTTGTGTATTACTCTAGTGAGAAGAACTGCTATATTGATGGATATTTCCAGTCCCATTTGATCTATTATATTATACTGTCATTAACTTTCAAATGTAGAAAATGTCTAATTTCTTCCTTAATTTTATATGTAGCACATTGTGTCAGAAGTGTGTTATCAACCCAGCATTGTGGCACTTATCTGTCACACAACACTTGGGAGTCTGAGGCAGGAGAATTGCTGTGAGGCTTAGGCTAGCTTGAACTTTATATGTGAAATGAACACCAGCCTAAATTACATAGCGAGAGTCTGTCTCTGAATAACTAAAATATTGGATTTTCATTTCCACATGACCATGAAATTTTTGGAGAGAAATGTTGGTCTCTTTGTGGTCTCTAGGAGAAAAATGGTGAGCAGAGGAATCAAGAAAGTAAAGACAAGATAAAAGCTAAAGTCAGGGGACGGTCTGTTTGCTTGATTGAGAAAGGACCTAATTAACAAGAGTATGGACATTTATTTATACCTTTGCAAAGTTAGTATCATGAGATACAAGTTTGCCTATTGACCAATGGATGAAATTGTTCAAACATGATGCTTTTCTTAAGACTTAGGTAGGTTGACTGCTTTAGGCACAGTGTTATTGTCCTGCTTGCCCACATATGACCAATTTACAGTTTCAGCTGCTCTCATCATCTCTTTTCACTGTTCGTTCAGTTGAAGCTGGAGAACTTGAGTTTGTGGAACTCGGTAGATCTTTCCATTCTTTATGCACTTACTCATTTGGTCTAAAGATTTCCAGTCTAAAGATCATTGGTTGGGGCCAGGGAGATGGCTCAGTGGAATAATTGCTTGCCTGCCAAGCGCAAGGGCCTGAGTTCAATCCCTGGTTCCACCAAACACACACACACAAAAAAAAAATAAAAATAAAAATAAAGATCATTGGTACCTGGATACACCAATTTATTACTATATGCCCCAATAATCTATAACAGTAGTGAGTTACCAGTATACCTGGCAATCATAAGTTGTTAATGATTTGAATCTTTACAGTTATCATATTATTATGGCATCGTTTTCCCCCATGGCCTTGGGATCAGTGAGCTGCTAGCAGCAGTTCAATTATCCTATTTTAGTACAGTGAATGGGCTCGCTCACCCTTATTCAACTTCCCCAAGTGACAGGGGCTATCACCCTGTAGGCATGGACAACTCACTCAGAAAAAGGTACATGGATGAGCTGTCCCTCTTGTTTTGACCACTGAATGTCCCATCTTTGCCCAGATTTCAAAGCCAGGCACAACTTTGAGTCAAGTGAATTTTCCATGGCCGCAACACACATAGCAAATGTTGAGGCCATGGAGGCCTGCTTAATACTCAATCATGAACCTCCTTCTTAGCCACAGCACTGTATACTTTGCGGCCCATGTCAATAGCCACAGCTAGATTGGTGCAGTGGCACAGGAGACTGTGAAATCCCAGATGGGCCTGCCTAGGACTGGAGCACAGAGCCCTTACTGAACCTGGTTTGTGTCCCTCCTCCTGGCAATGCTCCCTTGCTGCTTGGAAACAGCTTCTCACAACTACTTGCTCAAAATTAAAAAGAATTTTATCCTTTTTATCCAATTGAAAAAAGTTACAGGATTCAAGCTTCATCTGTACTCTTTGTTGCACCCTCCTTTTCCTATAGTTTATTTTAAAACAGTACTTCAGGCTAAGTGCTTCATGGTGGTCTTAGAAAGTAAAGTAAATATAGAAATCAACAAAATAACAAAAGTTTGTATGTACATATATAAAAATCTTGCTCTTGAGGTCCCATTTGTCACATTTTTCAATACCAATCATTGAATATAATTTTATCCGTTTTTGGCCTTTCTAAAACCTATTTCTCTTTTTAGCCTAGATAGATAGATAGATAGATAGATAGATAGATAGATAGATAGATATAGATATAGATATAGATATAGATGATATAGATATAGATATAGATATAGATATAGATATAGATATGAAATAGTGATCATATCAGTTAAATGAACACTTACCACAAAATGGGTCTTCTGGATGTAATATTCAGTAGCCACATGGGATGATTCTGCTGCATAAAGTTTCAATAGACAAGGCCGACCAAACATCTCAGTAGATTAAAGCACCTGCAAGCAGGCGCAGGAGCAGGAGATTCGACCCCCAGGTCTGTGGTGCTGGCCCTGCCCCCGGGACATGCTGAGAGGGAAATTGAGACTGGGCATGGCGGCACGCACCTGTAATCCCAGGCGGATCACTACGAGTCCAACCTAGTAGTGAGACCTTGAACACCCAATAGAACCTTCCCTAAAATACAAAAAATTAAAAAATAAAAGAACGTTTCATTAGAACTTTTAATCTCCTAACTATTTTTTTAAATCTGATATATGGAATCCAGTTCTTTCCTGTGTTGACCATACATGGTCAATATCCATCACTTTCCTAGCATCCTAAATTTTAAAATCTGTGTCTAATGCAGGTACAATAATATGTCCTTCATTCTGTTCATCATCTCTATAGTTTTCTGTGTAATTATTTCTGAATTGCTTTTCTAGAATTGCATTTATCTTCTTTATCATTTCTACAACTACTATTTCAGAAAGCTCAACCCGTGGCTTTTCTTTTCTACACATATCAGTGTCCCCTGGATTTGTCTTTTGTGAACTGATTGCCTGTGGTTGCACTTTGCTTTCCTATGCTTTCATTTTGTGTATTTTTAATTTGCTTTTTTGAACTGATGCTTGTAAATTGCTTCGGATATATAGTCATATTTTGTATTTAAACTTTTTAGCAAGTACCATTTTTAGATATGTCTTCTAAGTGTAGCTGACTTGTGATTCTGTACTAAGACCCTTCTTATGCAATTTAATAATGATGAGAAATTAGCACTTTTTAAGGCCAGAAGCCATTTCTTTGGTACTGGAATATAATATTCTGTTTTAGTAGATGTTATGCTTTTTAAGTGATGTTTACTTTTGTGGGCATTAACCATGATCCTCTGTTCTAGTTCTGATAATCCATTTATTTTCTTTCACTGGGTTTTGCAAACTTTAAATTGAATTTGTAATTTCATGGAAAGTGTAAAAATATGCTGTATACAAGCAACACATTTAACTCATAAACAAATTCATAGGCTGAGAAATCAAAGGATGGAAAAAATTACTACAAGCCCCAGCACCTCAGAAAAAAGCAGGGATAGCAATCTTGTTTTCAGACAGTCACAACTTCAAACCAAGAATGATCAACTAAATAAAGAAGGCCACTATATACTGGTTAGGGGAAAAATTCAAGAGGAAGAGGTAACAATCATAAATATCTATGCACCAAACATGGGAGCACCCAACTATATGAGTAAAATCTTAATGGACATGAAAAATCTAATATCCAAGACCACAATCTTAACAGGAGACCTTAACACCCTCTTATCCCAAAAAGATAAGTCAACCGGACAAAACATTAGCAAAGAAGTAGCAGAACTGAACCAGAGCTTGGAACAAAATGACTTGTGGACATAAACAGAGAGTTCCACCCAAACACAGCTGAATACACATTTTTCTCAGCTGCACATGGGTCATTTTCTAAAATAGACCACATACTAGTCCATAGGTCATGTTTAAGTATATGTAAGAAAACAGAAATTGTCCCATACCTATTCTCTGACCACAGTGCAATGAAACTGGAATAAATGACAAAAAACAACCAGAAAAAAAATCCCTAAACACATGGAAATTAAACAACATCCTACTTAGCAATCAATGAGTCATAGATGAAATTAAACAAGAAATTCAACAATATGTATTATTCAATGACAATTCAAGCACAACTTTTCAGAATTTATGGGAAGTGATGAAAGCAGTTCTCAGATGGAAATTCATAGCTGTAAACTCATACATTAGGAAAACAGAATGGGAGAACAAATAAACACCCTAAGTCTAGAATAGATGTTCACTCACATGAAAATATCATTAAATTTAAAGAGTGATGAATACAAGCCAAAAGATGGACAAATTAGCGGAAAAGGAGGTCAAGATGAACAACCTTCATCATTACTGGAGAAGGCTACAATGAATTCTAGGTCCCTGATTTCTGTTGTAATCTATGTATCAATAAGAAATTGCTAGAAGTGTCCAAGGTATGCAGATATTTGAACTTTCCATACTCAGAGAAACTGGTGACCTGTCAAAATTGAACTTGCTGTACAGGAACAAAAAGCCTGGAAATCTACTATGCCCCTTTGACTCCATGGGACTATTCCAAACGAAAAAAATATATGATACACTTAGTAAATGCATCTCAAATGGTTGACATAATGTGTTACATTGAGAAGTTTCATTGAGCCACTAAGCAAGGAGCCACAGTTTTTAGTTTGTAAACATTGAAATTTTGTGCAACAGGAGGGCACAGAGATAGTTCAAGTGTAACTTATGCCCTAGAGGCAGGGATGGGGGTGGGCTGGGGGCTGCACGCAATATAAAGAGGAAAAAGATCCCTATTTTGCATACTGTCTGCTGCCACATTGATCTCTTGTCCCCCCTGCCATTACACTCTGCCTTTGAGCCAGCTGGTTATGGACAGAGACCAACACAAAATTAACAAAATAAATCTTTCCTTCCTCAGTATAGTGTATCTTGGATTTTGTCACAGCAACCAGAGGAAATTTTAAACAAAACAATGTGTTTAAAATTTTAATCCACTGCGATACTGTCGTTAAGGAAAAGTACAGAAAAGTATGACAACAAGATATAAAAAATAAAGCCATATTAATATGCTGAGCTGTAAAAGGCTCGTCAACAACTTCTGACATTACCAGTTATGCAGATAACCCACTACTCTTATAGACTACTGGACTATATTGAATTACTTTGTTGGAAAAATCATGCACCTACAATATATGAATGGCCATGGAATACACATCTCTGACAAAAGTAAACAAACAGAAGGATATAAATGAAGGACCATTTTGTAGTTAAAAGTATATATCTATATCTGTACATACAAAATATCATAGATATACAGCTACTTTCTCTTAGTTCAATGAGAAGAGAGATTTGTAGTAATAGTGTTTAGACAAGATATCTTTTCTGCATCTTGTACTCTGAATAAATAGTACAAAGACAACAATATTGTAACTATCCTAGTAATCTGTTTTGAAGCTGTCTCATTGCTACTTCTTTCACAATAAAATTAAGTAAAAAAGGAAAAATGAAGGTAGAAATAGTTATAATTTCAGACAGTGTGTTTTCTTTCATTTCTATGGCAATTAAAAATTCATCTTAAATGTAGTGAAATTTTTTTAAGTAATTTTGGTTTGCAATGGAAGAACAAACGTATACTAAATATATGGGATGTGATTTTGAAATAAACATATATTGAAAGCAGATTCATACAAGTGAAGAAATTATAATTTCACCTTTTGTAGATATCAATATCTAAGTGCTAAGACACAAGTTGGATTCTCTTGAACACTTCGAATAAATAATATGATGTCATGAACACTAGTATTCATAGTGCATGTGAGATTCCAAACTCATTCACGGTACAACAGAATATTTTCTTACTTCAGTGAATCTACTCCTGCTAGCTAAGCAATGTGACTTTCACTCATCACCCACAATCACATCCCAGATACTCTTTTCCTTGTTGGAGCTTTATTGATACCCTGTAAATTAGAATTTTGATGTCTTTAGCTTTGTTCTCCATCTTCTTCAAGATTACTAGAGCTATTCGAGTGTTTTCTGTGTGATTTTTTTTTGTTTTTAAGTATAGTGCAAAATACTGTTAAAGCAGAAAAATTACAAATGATATGGAACTTCTCTAAAGAAAATAGTATAAATTCCACAGGATTTGTTGTACTGCACAGTGTTGTCTTCAAATTAGGTGTTCATATTACTAGATATTTGGAAGAAATAAAAAGAAAACAAAAGATATTTATAACTGTTCCTTTCCATACATCAGAAATCCACATTACACTTGTCCAAAACATCCTCCTTATATACACTGATATACCTCTTTTCCTCACTCCCTCTCCAATCCTTCTCATCTCAGTAATTCCTTCCCTTTGAAAAGCTTTATTCTCGATTCCCAGTATCTGTTTTTTTTTTCCTTTAGATTTTATTTTCTCTTTCAGGTCTTACACCAAATAGACAATAGAATATTTGCATATGTGCATCTGATTTATTTCACTTATGAGTTTGGTCTCTAGTTGCATCCATTTACTCATAAAAGCTTCAACTTTATCTTTTTCATATGAATTTTAAGATTCTTTTGTGTTTTACTTGGGGATTGTGATGGTAGTAGGCTTCAAACCATGATATCTCCAGTTAATATAGTGTTGTGTAATAAATTTGTTTTTCCTGACTCAGGCATATGGGATATTTCCCCATTTATTCAGCTCTATATGAACTTATTTCAGCAGTGTGTGATAATTTTTTTTAATTTTATTTATTTATTTATTTATTTATTTTTGTGTGTGTGGCCAGCTCAGCCCATCAGGGGGCGGGGCTGGCTGGCATGTGGTGCTGGGGATTGAACCACGGTCCCTGTGCTTTACTAAGCTTGTTCTAAGTAGGTGCTTTAGATCACTGAGCCATCTCACCAGCCCTGTGATAATTTATTTGATGTGGAGCTTTCCCTTCCTTTGATAATTTACTCCTAAGACTTTTTTTTAATTTGAACTGAAACTGTTTTAGGGAAGAATAGCATCTTTGTATGTCTTTCAGACATTT
Organism: Octodon degus; assembly: GCF_000260255.1. Taxonomy (NCBI): domain Eukaryota; kingdom Metazoa; phylum Chordata; class Mammalia; order Rodentia; family Octodontidae; genus Octodon; species Octodon degus. Next base: position 3,078,193 of record NW_004524782.1, read on the forward strand.
GTACTGAAAGTGTTGAAAAACAAATGTTTTATGAAACCATTGTATCCTTCAATTTAATCTCACTTAAATTGTTTTAAAAAGTTTTTCAAAGTCAAAGTGAATGGCACACAAACAACACTATGTGTGTGTGTGCGTGTGTGTGTATGTAAGAGAGAGAGAGAGAGAGAGAGAGAGAGAGAGAGAGAGAGACAGAGAGACAGAGAGACAGAGACAGAGACAGAGACAGAGACAGAGACAGAGAGTTGCCCTGGAAATAGGCACAAGTTTCTTATTAATTTCCAATTTGCTTTACTTTACATGTTTTTGTCTGTAATTGATTTTTGTATTTTTGATATGACCTTAAACAAAAATAGAGATGCACACTTTTTCTAACGTTCCTGATACATAAAAAATGTCCAAATTTTCAGATTATTGTGGAGGAGTTATATTGCTCACATGTAAAATTTATCATACTGAAGTCCATTGTTACCATTTGGAACTGGGTGAGAGCTTTTACTCATGACTGATTTTTTTATTTTCATTATGGAATGCCTTGGGTAGTGAAGGAGTAACCTTACCCAAAGTTAGTGCTCATCTGGCATTCAAGTATTAAGAGGTGACCTCCAAGTCTATGGAATGTGCTGCCTGGCAGGTGTACATTTCATGTTGGAAGGCTGCCTACTGACTATGGTCTGTGGCCTTGGAACACACCCTATTTCTTCCAAATGCTTGAGAACTGCTGAAAGTCAGTCTGCTCCCAGTGAGATCTATGTCATGGGGTTGAGGATTGAGGGACAGTTGTGTGGACATGGGATGAAGCCACACAGTGTGGCAACAGGGCTTCAGTGAGTTTAATGCTTTCAAAGACTGAAAAAATTTCACTGTGACTTTTCAAGGAAAGACAATGAGAAGATCTTCCTATGATACCTTTCTTTATACTGCCCCAACAGCTTTATACCCTGCTTGAATTAAACCAGAAGACTTTTGCTGTCATAAATCAGAACTATGAACATGAAACCTTCAAGCAGCTTTTCAATTACTTTCAATAAATTACTGAGCTACAGGTGATTTTGAGAACTCATAAACTTGCAGGATTTCGTGACCACAGTGAGGTTGGACTTATCTGAACTGTGCCCTCTGTTACCTCTCAGTGGCCTAAAAGTTAATTAAAGAGAGATGAATTGTGGACTAAAACGGGATTGTGCATTAGAGTTTGCAAAATCCCGTTTGGGTAGTTTGGTAGACTATATTTTAGCTCTGCCAATTTATCTTTATTAATTCTATAATTTGCAATAAATCCATACCAAAATTCTCCAAAAGGAAATGTATCAAAGACTGTTGATCTATCTGATACAGTTTAGTTGAGAGAGCCCGTTTACTTAGGAGTTAAAATTATAGTAGAATCTGTGTGCTAGAAACATTCATCTCCGTGCTGTGTCAAATCTAAGTATTCTTAACTCATTGTTTTTCATTTTGGGTATTTTCTTATTTAGAATTCAAATTAGGAGCTGGAGAAATAGCTCAGCAACACAAGGGTCCTCCTGACAAATCACAGGTTCATGAGTTTGATTTCAGATACTACCAAAATAACGGAGCATAGCAGAGCAGAGCATTTAAATTAGTATTGGTATAAATCTGCTAAATTAATATATTTTTACCTTTTTATACTTTTTATTCAATTTAATGAGAAAAAGATAAAATATTGATGAAACAGTTTCAAGACAGGTTAGTAGGATGGTCACAATAATTAGTACAGTGCATATTGTTATCTTCATAGTTCTCATTCATAGTACATGATGCAGACATGATATTTTGTTTAAACAATATTAGTACAAACTTATTCTCAGTGAAACTTTTGCTCAAGAGAAAATAGCTGCATATCTATCATAACT
>NW_004524782.1:3080163-3092480 GCF_000260255.1 Octodon degus
TTATTATTATTATTATTATCATTATTATTTTGCAGAGCCTGAGATTGAACTCAGGCCCTTGTGCTTGCCAGGCAAGTGCTTATTCTGCTGACCTATCTCCCCTGACCCCTATATCTCTCTCGTCCCCTCTTTGCCCCTTTTCTTTTTACAATGAAATTGTCTTTTATTTAACTTTTGTGAAGTTGGTAACACATGACACTAGGTTGCTTAGAAACTGATAGCAAACCTTAACCAGACAGGGTGTTCATTTCACTAGTGAGGCAACTTGTTTGCTTTAGGCACTGAGTCAAGTCCCACCTACACAGATTTGATCTAAATCTGGTGAATTATTTTTCTAATCAATTTCCACTTTAGTATTCCCTTTTAGATGTAAATTTTGTTACACACATTCATTCAATTGTAATTACTGCCTCTCTTTCCATATGTGGAACAAACAATATATTGCATGGTTTTCAATATGGTGAATGATGCTGGTGTGCCAGAAAATATCTCAGAGAAGCACAGAATGTAGTGAATATGGGTGCCTTTTCCCCAGTTGCTCGAGCTGAATTTCCATATTTGATACTCCCTTCAAACTTGAACGTTTATGAAATTATAATTATCTCCTCCGTACATTTGAGTAGTCTCTTTGGATATAATTTCCACAAATTTCTAATTGCCTTTGCTAATCAGCAACTGTGGAAGAAGTTTATTTAAAAATATCTTTGGCTCCTTAAACCTCCATTGTCTTTGCCTACATAGGTGAAATGATAATTATTACTCTGAGGAGAGCAGAGATCAGATTCACAAGCTCTTATATAAAGGTCCAGATGCCTCCCTTTCCTGCAATCCTGGCTGTCATGGTCCTCACCCTGAGCCTAGCACTGTGTAGCGGGAAGAATTCAGGTGAGGACTTTGTTTTTCAGCCTGAGAAGCAGAATCAGTAAGGATAGCAATTTGGAATAAGAGCCTATTTCTAGCAAATGTTGGAAACGTACCTATGAGGGTGTGGGGAATAAAGAGAAATGTACTTTAGCTATGAGCTGAGCCACTAAAGGCACATAACTGTTCCATGCTTCTGCCAATTCCTGAGTTTCTACTGGAATATAATGATATACTTACTGATGATGTGTCACTGAATTATCACAATTACAATAAAATGAGGTTCTATGTGCTTAAAGAAGGTATGGGTTAATGTACATATTTTTCCTACAACCATATATGAATGAAAGGGTGATTAATAAAATTATTGTTTCTTATCATGTCTTTATGCTTATGAGAAAGTTTAAAATAGTTTTCAGCAGTACCTACTTCTGTGTTGAAATCACATATATGAAATAAGTTCAGGAATAAAATGAGTTTTAATATCTAACTCTATTCTCTATGCTGCGTTTAGCAGAAAGAGTAATTGTCATCCCCTGAAACTATCTGTGCCTCAATGATTCTGGTGCGTGCACTCTCCACATGAGTTGAGAGAAGCTGCATTTATAGAAAGGAGAACTGGATTATCATGTGTTTCTGAGAAAAGACCTGATGGGATGAAACAAAGTTTGTGTTGTTTTATACGCTTTAAAAATATTCTTTGTATATTTGCCTATATTAGGGAGACTGGCTCAGTGGGAAGCTTATGTTATTCCCTTTATTTGATTTTCAGCAGTGCCAAAAAACAGTTTTGAGTTCTAATGCATTTTTTTTCCAAGTTAGCAGGCCTAGGGTTATGCCCGTGCTACTAAGAGATAGATTACTGAACTATACTGTCAGCCTCTGTATAACTGATTTAAAATATTGAACTTTATTTAAGAAGATGTTCCAACCAGGAATTGAACTCAGGCCCTTGCTCTTGCCAACAAGCATTTATTCTAAGGAGCTTTCTCCCCGGCACCTAAAAATAATTTAACATAAAAAGATTTTTTTTAAAAAAAAAGGAGTTTTAGGAGATGTAACTCCTTCAAAGTTTTGACATGTACAATAAAATGCAGTTCACTATACATAACGTGTCATATATATCTCTCTAAGCTTTTCTTTTTACTACAACAATATGACTATTTTTAGTAATTCCTTATTCCCTCCCTCTTAGGCCCACATCACCAATACTTCACTTTTAGTTGCTATGACTTAGAGTGATTTATATTTTATGTGTAATTAAGATTATAGACTATTTCTTCATCTGTACTTTTTTATACTACATAATATTCTTTTTTATGAATTTGTGGCAGGGTCTACAAGGTGTACAGGATCTCACTACGTAGATTAGTCTCATAGTCATTCTCCTGTTTTCAGCCTCCCAAGTCCTGGGATTACAGTTGCGCGCCACCACACCCAGTCTCAATAGCCATCTCAACGTGCCCTGGGGGCAGGGCCAGAAGGGCATGCTGCTGTGCTCTGCTGAAGCCAGCGCTCTAGTCTGCTGAGCTATCTGGCCAGCCCTATAATATTCTTAAAATAGTTCCACATTGTGTGTGAAAAAAAAAATTGATGATTATGAAGAGAATAATCCCAGATATTCAGCTGCTTAATTATCAGGTTAAATTTAAGCTTTTTAAAAAGGATATTATATTTTCAATGAATAAATTAAAAAATGCATCCACTCCGTCAGTTATGGCACAATTGCATTCTTTGTATTTACTTTCCTGTTTGAAAAAAGGCAAAACAACATTTCTTTCAGTGAAAACACAAGTTTCTCTAGCTGTTTATACGTCAAGGATATGTAAGATGCATCATTTTGGGTATTATGTCCGTTATTTAATTTAACATCAGAGTTCTCATAACTAAGAGATTCAATTTTTTCATACAAATATCTTAAAATTGATTATTGTACATGTAGCCTGACTCTTTTGTTTGTGTATTGTCCATGCTATTTTCCATCATGTCTATATTCATTCCTGCAGACAGTCTATAGAATCTTTCAAATTATGGTCAGCCTCTTGTTGTTGCTGCTGGTGTTACTTTTAGTATCTTCTCTGATCTATGAGTTCTTACTCAAATACACTGTAGTTTGGGATTGTATTTCAGAAATTGTTACTAATGTTGAATTTTATTTATATTGGTGGGTTATTTGCATTTTCCTTTGTTAGAAGTGTCTGTCCAAGCCATGAAGCCCGCATATTCATTGGAATATTAGTTTTATGCTCTTTAATCACGTTTTTCAACTGCGTTGTGGAAGTTCATTACCCCAATGATTTTAACGTTTGCAGTGTTCAAGAGTTTAGTTCCTCCATATTTGATCGCATTTATATCCCTTGTATTTTAATATAATTCAGCAGTCATCCTTCCTTGATGATAGCTTCTGTGAACCCACATAGGAATAAATTAATGAGTGGACAATCAGCAACTGGTAATACTTCATATATTATCAACCACTATTTAAATGCTTACTGATATTTCATTCATAGTAGAATTATTTATTTATTTATTTTTGACTGACTGGGACTGCCTTTAGGGCGGGTCTAATGCAACTTATGGAGCTAGGGATCAAACTGCAGTCCCCTGCGCCTCATTGGGTTTGCCCGAAGTTAATATTGCACTTAGTTTTCTAGAGTACTAGAAACCATAAGAACTTCACTACTTGTAACACTTGAAAGTGAATCTTTCTATTATCCATTTGTTTTGCATCAGTTTTGCATGGAATAAATCTTTCTTCCTTATAGATAAGTTTGTTTTATGACTAAGTTGTAAATAGAGCTTTTCAACCATCCTCTCCATATTTCAAATTTTATTCTGCCTTTAAATATGGTGCAAACATGGAGGCACCTTTTAACGTTTCTAAAACTACATTACCTTTGTTTACAAGATTTTTGCCTATGGACATAGAGAATGCCATTTAAGCAATTAAGAACAACATAATGTGTGGAGCATTTTGGCAGGGAGTTATACTGTAAGTGCCGCTGAAAATTTATGCATTCAAATTGAGGGAGCATGCTACCAAAAGGGTTAAAGTTTTCTCTTAAAACATAGCAGTAACACTTGATAGGATCAGTGTAGCTGATAGGTCAAGTTTCCTGTATGATTCTCAGACCCAATTATAAAAGTCACTGGACATCAACAGAATGACTTCCAAAACTGTAAAAGAAGGTTGTACATCTCAGAATGTGTCTGGAAAATTGGGATATTTCTATCATCTTTGCCATTTTGTTTTTAGTTGCCTTACTTTTTAATAATTAAGTTACAAATAAATTCATTGAGGGACTGGAAGTTCCATCCCTGAGCCTGCCGTGCTGGCCCCTCCCTGGGGCACACTGAGATGGCAACTGAGACTGGGCATGGTGGCATGCGCCTATAATCCGCCTATAAACAGGCGGATCACTAGGAGTCCAATCTAGTAGTGAGATCCTGAACACCCTGTAGACCTTTCCCTAAAAAAAATTAATAAATAAATAAAACAAATGAATTCACTGAATTCATTCCCAGAATTCAGCAATAGTCAATACTTAATCACTTTATCTTATTAAAGTGTCTCCAAGGTACACCTCTGTATTCTACACCAAGACTGGGAAATGTAGGCTGAAGCTTACAATGATCTTGAATTTCATCTTCTCTACTGGAATCACGTGTGTCTTAAGGTATGTGTGTCATTATTATGAGCCCCAGGAACTTCGGGCACTTGGTTCTGTCAATTACAATGGGTAAACATTTTAATCTACTGAACTATACTACTTTTAAACTACATTTTCCTTTGTGTAATATTGCCAAATAGGAGCAACACGATAACAAATCCACAAAGATTTTAGGGAATATGCTTCTGGATTCCATGACAAAATTCCGAGTCCACAGGCACGATATAGCTGGCACTCTGGAATGTTTTTTATTGGAGATCATCATGTGTGTCAGTGGTTTTGTGAATTTAGTTCTGTACAGAAGAACTGGCCATGGAAGCGTCAACAGCTCTCCCGGATATATTTTCTGAGGGAAATATATCTGTTACATAATAATATTTATGCGAAAAGAAGGAAAGGGTGTCAAAATTTCTGCACAGCTTCATGGAGCTTCAGAAATGGAACACAAATACCTCTCTACCAGATCAACAACAAGAATACTGTTATTACACTGAATCGCTCTTCTGTCTTATCTATGTCAATACCATACTGACATGGGTCAGTTGGACACAGATGTTGAAGCTGATTACATAGACATAGAATAACACCTGCAGTGTTGTAACTTATTGCATATTAAGTCACTAATTCCTGCTTCACATTTTATACAAGGAAATTAAATAAATTCTTCTAATTTTCTCATTTGTATGCATTGTATAAGAATATTGAAGCAATTCTTTTGTTATTGACTATGACTGATATAATTCATTGTCATTGTTTTATAGGATTTCTTTGCTTAAGTATCAACTAATCAAGTAATCTCTGCAGTGTTAATGGTCATGGAGGTGGCTTTGAATTTAATGCTCTGGTGAGTAACAGAAAACGTTGAGCATAGAGGTATGTCCTTGTGTGATCCGTGTTTCAACTGCACTTGCATAAATTCCAAGAAATGAATTTTTTGACAAAAAATTATCTTACAAGTTTATAGAGATACTAATTTACATTTTCTGAAGTATTTGTATCTATTGCAGCACTGCCAGAAATGTAAGTATTCTCTGTTTAATCATCTTTTCATACATCTTGATTTTTCTTGCTATATTAACATCATTCTGTGAATGCATGATGCTACTTGGTAGTAATTTTATTTCAATTATCCTAACTATTAGTGTCATTCAATGTATTTTCTGGAGTATTGCCCATTAAATAATGTGTCTTTGGAAATTTCGCTTCAGATACTGACCCATTTGTTAAATACTGCTTTTAGGACCTACAATCCTTCTTAAAGTTCAAGACTTATATTTATGTCCCTATCTTTCAATTCCATCTTCATTTTTATCTCCCTCATCCTCTGTGCCCTGTTGTCTCTTTGTAGGTAATTATGTGTTTGCATTTCAAAATAGCTCTACATTTTAATAAGATACTCAACTTCATCCATGGACTTTGTTTCTAAGAAATATTGTATTCTTCACAGTCAACAAATAATTTTCCATAAATATTTATATGTATCATATACTTGCACATTTGGAATCCACCCAATTCTTATCTGCTTTATGATGTACATAAAAGTCAGTTTTACCTTTTGTAATATAACTTAAGATATATTTCTGCTTTTACCAAAAATTATGGGTTTTGCTTTTCATATTCTGCCACCCTTTCTCTCTAAGTTTAACAATTCCTTGTCATTAGTGATGAATTTCCACTGAAATGTTCCAAAAATTCTCTTCAACTCCTCTAGTATTTGAAGATATCTAAAATCCCACAGGAGCACACCTCTAAGAGTATTTTGTTATTATTCTTCACAATGAGCTACACCACTGAGATGAATAATTGTTATTCCAACTTAAGTGACATTTTAAAAGAAAATGAGAAAATATCTTTCAAAGATTTCACAAGAAGAATAATCTTTTTGTCACAGACTGTCATTGGTGTCATGGGTAATGCCTCTCTTCTTTTATATTATAGTTTTATTATCCAACCTGGAAGGAGGCTAAGGCCTACAGATGTAATTCTGAAACACCTTTTTATAGCCAACTCCTTAGTTCTTCTCTCTGGAGGAGTTCCTCTAACAATGGCAGCCTTCAGGCTGCAACACATCTTCAATGATACTGTGTGTAAATGTATCTTGTACGTTGACAGAGTGGGCAGAGGTGTGTCAATTGGTACCATCTGCCTCTTGAGTGTCTTCCAAAACATCATTATCAGCCCCATAAACTCCTGCTGGAAGGATGCTAAAGCTAAAGTTCACAACTACATTGGCTTTTCCATTCGCATCTGCTGGATCTTTAACATGCTGATCAATTTAATTATTCCTGTGTATGCATGGTATTCATCTGTAAGAGATTTAAACAAAATCATCAAAAAGAAAGAAAATATAGGATACTGTTGTCGTATTGATTATGGGGTAGCTATTCGTTCCATCTATATTGCATTCGGAATTTTCCCTGAAGTTTGTTTTTCTCTGCTTATAGTCTGGGCCAGTGGTTCTATGATTTTTAACCTGTACAGACATAAGCAAAATGTCCAACACATTCATGTCACCAGTACTTCTTTAAGATCGCCTGAGTCCAGAGCCACACAAAGCATCCTTTGCCTGGTGGGCACTTTCACATCTTTTTACTCTGTGTCCACTCTCATTCGAATTTCTATTACTTTAGCTTATGATATCAGTTTGTGGTTAGTAATTTTTTCTCATGTAATTGCTTTGTGCTTTCCAACTTTCAGCCCCTTTCTCATCATGAGCCAATATTCTTCTATATATAGGCACTGTTTTGCCTGCATAGGAAGCACAAAACCTCTTTAATATTTTCCAAAAAGTACAAATGTATGTTGGGTCACTACTTTCTGTTGTTTAGGCTTCACTTCTATTTATGAGTAATACAGAACTACAGAAGGAGTATCTGCATCTTTCATAGTTCAATTCATGGATTTTCAGCTGAGTGAAGGCAATATTAGATGGGCATAATGAAGTCAGTCACTCAGGTGGGTCTTGTTATGTTGCATCCTTTTCTGTCTATATTCATCTAAAGCTTAGTGTTCAACATATCAATACTTGATGCAAAATACCTGTTCCATATTACGCCTAACATGTTTGATATTCAGATAGATAGCGAGGTTAAGCTCAACTGTCTATGTGGTAAGGTAATAATAAACTTGCTCTCTGGAGGGCTAACAACTTAAGTTTGCAGAACAAAAATGAGAGAAAAAGAAGGGCTGCAAGGACAGGCAACATTTTGGCCCTAGCCTTTCAAGGTCCGTGAAGACTCAGGACATAAGAAAACCTGTACTCTAATATCCTGTAACTCAGTTGTGTCCCAAATTTTCTGATCAAGGAGATTATCGGGCCAGAGTGCAACGTGATCAATGAGGTAGAGTGTGCCTAAGGAGAGTCACGTGGAGAGAAAACATTCTCTCAGACTTTCACAGAGAGCAAATTGATCAAACAATGGCTGTGCCTCATCCACATGGCTGACAGTAACGAAGGATCTACAAACTGCAGTACAAGGCTACAGGATAAATCCTGAGGGGACTTGACTGACCTTATCAGGTGCAAAAGTTACATTTCTTGTTATATAGAAATATAACTTTATCTTGGTCTTAACCATCCAGCAGGCAAGTATAAAAACAAAGCATAAAAAGTAAAGCCATAGTTCTGACATTGCCAGTCCTTCAGAAAACCCACTACTATTATGGACTACTAGACTATATTGGAATATTTTTGCTGAATTCTCACAGCTACAATATTTAAATAACAATGGAATACCCATATCTAACAAAACTAAACAAAAAAAGGGGATACAAAGGAAGGACCATTTTGTATCTGTATATTCAAAATAAGATGGATATACAGCTGCATTCTCTTAATTTAATGAATAGAGAGTTTTGTTATAAGAGTGTTTGTGGACAGAATAGCATGTCTGCCTCTTGTACAATGAATAACCACTAAGACAACAATATGCAATGTATTAATTGTTGGAACTGTGCTAGTAATCAGTTTTGAAACTTTATCTTTGCTATTTGTTTCTCAATAAAATTATTAAATAAAGTTAAGTGTTCATTGAGGCAATCTTATTGGACTTAAATTTTTTCATATATTAATCAAAATATTTTCATAAACTTTACATTGGTGGATGTTTCTGGCAAAAGTAGATAATGCAAGGAATTAGGTAGAAGACACTTTTCAATCAGAATTCCCTGTTGGTGTCCTGTGTCTTATGCACAGTTATATGCTCTGGTTTTCCTAACTGAATTCTTTTCATGATTTTTTATTCTAATAAAGAACATGAGATGAGAGTGATACTGGCAATATTCATGGTAAAAGAAAAAGGCTTTTCCTGTTTATTTCGAAAATGACAGCAGTTATTAGTTAAAATTCCTCACCTGTAAAGAATTTTGCAGATCCCCGAGAATAATTGGCTATTTCAAAATTTTATTATGGCAAAGGAAAACAAAAAATGCAATGATTCCAATTTTATATGTATCTGATGCAATGATAATCTCTCTTTTCTCACAATTACTGAGAATTCCTCAGACACATTACAAGAATTTCTGAGAGAGTATGATGTGTCTTTGAATAGTTCAGTGGAGTCATTGATCATGTATGTGCTATGGAAAATTTGCCATGAATGTGATGTCTTTATATTTAAGTAATGCCTTCATTAAATATATCATGTTATTACTTCAATGTTGTGTTAGTTGATACATTGTGTCAACTTGGCTGAATCAGCTCCGGTAGCATGGGGCCTCGCCCTTCAGGTGGGCAGGGTCCAGGAATTGAGAAAGGCAGGAAGTCGCCCTGCCTGGTTTCCTGCTGCCCCGCCCTGCTTCCGTGGAGAAGTCTCAGTCTTCGAAGGAGCTTGATCTCAGAGCCGCGCCACTTTGGAGGAGCTCCGATCTTCACTGTGGAGCGCTGATCTTCGCAGTCAGTGCAGAGGGAAGAGAGAGGCTTGATGGACGCCGCTGCAGCTTCTGCTCCTCCTCTCCTCTTCATTGTTTTCTGTTGCATGAACTGCTGTTGTTTGCCTTGCAGCCAGCGGAATATGGACTGAACCCTCCAGTACTGTGAGCTTAATAAAGCTTTCCTTCCATCATTTTGAGTGTCCAGTATTTGTCCCAGCAACGAGTAAAAAGTAACTAAGACAAATATCAAAGCCAACTTTAATCTGCCTCTACCTATTGACCATGCCCCGCAAATGCCATGGCCTCCTTGTCAAAGTACCTCAATCCCAGATTGCTTTTCTTAGTCATGTGATGGTATCCAGCTGTTTGGTATTCTAGGATGGTTAGAAAGAGCACCTGTACTTATTAGGTGCCTGTTTCCCAAATCAGCACACTGAGAATCAGAATGATGTCCACATTCCAAGGAAAAGTAGGCAGAGAGGCCAAAATCAGGAGATCATCCTTGGGAAGAATGCAGCACAGTACACACTGCTGTTTCACTGATGTGTTTCTTTCTGAAAGACCAGGTGTCACTTCCTATCCAGTGACTCAGTAAATTTGATTCTCCTCTCTCTACACTCCTGGAGTGAGAAAGAAGGTGCAGATTGCTATTTCTTTTTCTGCATCGTGGTCTTTCTCCTCACTTCCTCTTTGGACTCATATTTTTCCGTCTGATACTTCTTAGATTGTAAGGATCCATCGCTGCCTTCTTTTCTTCCCCAAAGTGTTGTGTTCCAGTGTTTGAACTCTAAATGTCAGAGACGAAGATTTGCTCATGATTACCATTCCACCATCTTCCCAGATGTTCCTTATGTGGTGATTTCAAACGACAAAATTTAACAAGTGACGCTAAGGTTGTGGGGAATGTAGATATCTTACATAGTTTTGTTGTGAATGCAAGTTGGTCTTGCCATTATTACACGCAGGTAGAAATATTTCACAGAAACTAGAAAGAGAAACATTACTTCATTCATCAATATATATAAGGTGTATGTCAATAGAGAATTACATTCCCTAATTTATCACTGGACTACACTGAGTAGTCTGGAATTATGAACTAAATTGTGTACTAATTTCTGAATGCTTAAAAGTCTGTGATGGTAATATTCTATCACTTGTGACCACATGGATAGAAACAGGTGTCATTATGTTAAATTATGGGAGCTACAGAAGCTGAAAATTGGTCTTATGTGGGAGGGCAGGATGAAGCCTCATTGCCTAAAGCAGTCAAGCTACCACAGTCTTGAGAAAATCATCCTGCCTGGACATTGTGGCTTATTAGTGATTAGACCACCATGTGTTTTGAAAATTTGTAAAGGTATAAATAAAGGCTGCTAAGATTGTTCAGGCCTCTTTGCCTGTCAGGCTTGGTCTACCACCTGACCTTAGCTATCATCTTCTGCCTTTATTTTCAGATTCTCTTGCCATTTTCTCCCAGGGAAATCCCAAGAGAAAAATAGTTCCCTACATTTGGCACCTGCAACAGGGACCCTAGTAAGGAGATATTCATATGTTGAAGAATGTTCTTCAGAATTTATTCAACAACAGAGTGGGGGAAATAGCAGTGGAATATTACATTGATAATTATCAGGTGGAAAGCGTGAGTCATGAAGGTCTAGTGACCATTCAAAAATATATAACAAATGAGTATAAAAAGATAAATAGGTTTAAGAGAAGCCAACTGTGAAAAATGTATATTGAATTTAAAAAGGGGCAAATAGTTTCAAAAAACACAGATGTAGATAGATATATATAAAAGTTTGTGCTTTTCTTTGTGCCTCTACTTGCTCTACCTTTTAAGATCATCACCAATAGTGTGGAGTTCTGTTTTAAATTTGTGTCCAAAACAGGACAACATGGGTGGTGACAAGGTACAACAGATAAAGTTTGAACATTCTGGCATCCCTCAAGTAGATGAAAAAATAAAATACTAAGTTGAAAACAGATGGATCCAAGTGGCTTGGCCCTGCTTGGGGGAGGGACACAAATTGAGTTTAGCAAGGGGCCAATGATATGTCTCTAGGCCAAGTCAGGTGGGATTTCGCAGCCATTTGCATTTCTCTACACAAGGTCCAGAAACAGAGGTTGGCATGCGCTGGCAACTATTGTCCTGTGTACCTAGTGCTAAGTTGGAGGGTCATGAAGGTGGCTTTTCCTGGCCTTGGTATTGGCTATGTGCATTCCTGGCATCAAATATGTGTTAGACTCACATAGTTCATTTGGGGAGAAAAACAAAACATCCAGCCGTCAGAGCCAGAGCGACTGCCACCACATGCACTGGCTGTGTAACTATGGGGCTTAGGAAAGAGATACATGGGCCAGGGAGCTCATTCTCCATACTAACAGCTTACCCAGCCCTGAGGCAATAGAGTAAAAAAAATATTAAAAAATCAACCAGAGGCAGAGCCTCAATATTAAACACTCTCCAGGTTTTCTTGATGTCATCAATGTTGACTATACAGGGAAACCAGAGATAATTGATCTACTCAAAACTATTTAAATCACTCCAGACTCTGATTTCACTCCATTAATAATTTTTTTGGTAGCAATTTTAAGATTATTAAAAAGAAAAAATATTACGTTAAAAATAAAACAGACGTAATTAAAGGAAAACATTTCTTTTTTTATTATTTTACTTTTAATGAGAAAAAAATAGAAATGAGACAGTTTCAAAACGAGTCAGTAGGGCAATTACAACAATCAGTGCATTGTATATTTTTGTCTTCGTAGTAGTTATTCAGAGTATAAGATGTAGATATATCCTGTCTAAACACTATTAGTACAAATCGCTCTTATCATTGAACTTAGAGAAAGTACCTGTATATCCATATTATTTTGTATATACAATATATATGTATATGTATATGTATGTAT
>NW_004524782.1:3092580-3094780 GCF_000260255.1 Octodon degus
TTTAAGTACAAAATGTTCCTTCATTTATACCCCCTTTTTTGTTTTGTTTTTTCAGAGATGGGTGTGCTATTGCCATTCAAATATTGCAAGTGACTGAACTCAGCAAGACAACTCAATATAGTTCAATAGTCCACAATAGTAGTGAGTCATCAGCAGAACTGGAAATGTCCTAAATTGTTGACTTGAACCTTTTACAGCTCACCATATGAATAAGGCCTTTACATTGTACATCTCGTAGTTATACTTTTCTGCTGGATGGTTAAGACCAAGTTAAAGCAAGAACCTTTTAACTAAAAATGTAACTATTGTAGCTGACAAGGTCAGTCAAATCCCCTCAGGATTTACACTGAAACCCTGTACAGCAGTTTGTAGATCTTTTGACAGTATCAGTCATCTGGATATATCATCAATCATTTTCCTCTGTGGCCCCATAATCACGTTGAACAGAAAATTTGGGACAGTACTGAGTTACCGGATGTTACAGTACAGGTTCTCTTATGTTCTGAGTTGTCACTGAACATGAAGGGTTAGGGCCAAAATATTGGCTATCCTTGTAGCCTTTCTTTTTCTCTAAATTTTGATCTGCATACTTAAGTTGTTAACCTACCAGAAGAGAAAATTAATGATATCATTATCCTATAACAGGGCCAGTTGAGCTTAACATCACTGTCAGTCTGAATATCAAACACCTTAGACATAATATGCAACAGGTATTTTCAAACAATCATTGATATTCTAAACTTTAAGTCCCTATACAATATGAAAAAACAATTACATATTTTTGCACAGAAATTTAGAAATCTTTTTCCGCAGTGTTATTGCAAAAGTTATTGTTTCTCTAATTTCCCTCTCAACGTGTCTGTGATCCGTGTAGAGGAATGGTATTGAATTTTAAATATTGACTTTGTATCCTACTATGCTACTGAAATTGTGTGTTAATTCAATTTTTTAATTTTTTTCATAATTTTATTGAGAAACAAATAGTAATCAGACAGTTTCAAAACCAATCAGTAGGTCAGTTTCAATAATAATTGCATTGTACATTGTTGTCTCAGTGGTTATTCATTGTACAAGATGCAGATATAACATCCCGTACACAAACACTATTACAACAAAACTTCGCATTCATTGAATTAAGAGAATGTAGACGTATATCTATCCTAACTATTTTGAATATACAGACACAAAATGGTCATTCATTTGTATCCCAACTTTGTTTAGCTTTGTCAGAGAAAAGTATTCCATTGTAATTTAAATATTGAAAGGGCGAAAATTAAGCAAAATATTCCAATATAGTCCAGTAGTCCATAATAGTACTGGGTCATCTGGAGGACTGACAATGTCAGAAGTTGTTGACCTGAGGCCTTGAGAGCCCAGTGTACCAACATGGCTTCACCACTTATACCTCGTTTTTACATCTTTCTGCTGGCTAGTTAAGACCAAGATAAAGCAAGACCTACATACCAAGAAATGTAACTTTTGAATCTGATAAGGTCAGTCAAGTCCCCTCAGGATTTATCCTGAAACCCTGTACCGCAATTTGTAGATATTTTGTCAGTGTGAGCCATGTATATGAGGCACGGCCATGGCTTGATCAATTTGCTTTCTGTGAAAGCCTGAGAGAATGTTTTCTCTCCATGTGATTCTCCTTAGACACACTCTACATCATCAATCACATTCCCCTATGGCCACATAATCTCCTTGATCAGAAAATTTGGGACACAACTGCATTACATGATGTTGCAGTATAGGTTCTCTTATGTGCTGAGTCTTCACTGGCCTTGAAAGGCTAGGGCCAAAATGTTTGTTGATCTTTTAGTCCTTCTTTTTCTCTAATTTTTGGTCTGCATACTTAGGTTGTTAACCCTCCAGAAAAGAAGTTTATTATTACCCTGAAACATATGCAGTTGG
The DNA here is from genome assembly GCF_000260255.1 of Octodon degus. Classification (NCBI taxonomy): domain Eukaryota; kingdom Metazoa; phylum Chordata; class Mammalia; order Rodentia; family Octodontidae; genus Octodon; species Octodon degus. Next base: position 3,094,492 of record NW_004524782.1, read on the forward strand.
GTTTAACCTCACCAACTGTCTGAATATCAAACATCTTAGGCATAACATGGAACAGGTATTTTTCACCAAGTATTGATATGTTAAACTTTAAGTCCTTACAGAATATGAAGAAAAAACTTTAAAAAGTGAAAAACATTTTTAAAAATATAATAAACAGTGGCTGGCGAGATAGCTCACTGGTCTAAAGCACCTGCTTAGGCAAGCATGCAGGGACCTCGGTTCAATCCCCAGCACCACATACCATGCCAGCACCGCCCCCAGGGTGGGCTGAGCTGACCATTAAAATATA
>NW_004524782.1:3094880-3119549 GCF_000260255.1 Octodon degus
ATAAACAGTTACATATTTTTACACAGAAATTTAGAAAAGTAATCATATAGAACATTGTACCAGGGCAGTCCTGTGATTTTTTTCTTTTCTCTATTTTTCATCTATTACATATTATTTTAAAAGCAAACATTTACTTGAGAGACAATATGGCAATGATTGGTATGTCCTGAAAAACACTATGTATTTAGAAGACCATAATGACAGGCATGCCAAGCATGACCCTATTATTATACATTGATAACTTCAGTGCAGTTACTTAGTTCACAGGTATCAGCATATATAGTTAGTCAGGATGAGAATCCTACCAATTAACTACTGGTTTCAAAAACCGGCTGATGTTTCTCAGGATTATTGCCTTATCCACCTTTTGTGTATAAAGGTATGGCTTTGCTCCTGTCATGTTTCCTAGCTTTTGTCCTTGGTCCCTCTTCATTGTCTAATCCTCAAGATCTCGCTTTCCTTTTAATTGTGTTATACCTTTCTGTTTGTATTTCTTCTTTTGAGTTCTTATACTAGGGAGACTATACGATATTTACACATGTGGGTCTGGGTTATTTCACTTATGAGTATATATTCAAGCAGCACCCACTTAAATATAAAGGCTTCAAGTTTATCATTGTTTATAGCTGAGTAATACCCCATTGTATAAAAACACCACATCTTTTTCATCCATTCTACAGGTGATGGGCATCTTGTTTGTTGCCAAGATTTGGTATCATAAATTGTGCTACTATAAACATAGGTACACATATATCACTCTGATATGACGCTTTCAGTTCCTCCGGGAAAATTCCAAGTAGGGAGATAGTTGTTTTGAATGGGATTTCCAGTTCTAGTATTTTAAGGCATCTCCACACTGATTTCCAAATGGTTGCACCAGTCTACATTCCCACCAGCAGTGGAGAAGGGTTCCTTTTTCCCCACAGCCTCTTCAAAATTTGTTGTTAGTTGATTTGTTTATGATAGTCATGCTTGCTGGGGTGAAATTGTGTCTCAGTATTCTTTTAATTTGCATTTCACAGAAGCTACTGATGTGAAGCATTTTTTCATTTATTTGCTCTTTTAATTTCATCTTTGGAGAAATGTGTGTCCATTTCAGATGCCTATTTCTGGATTGGGTCTCAATTTTGTAGCCCTAATGATTTTTAGTTCTTTATAAATTCTAGAGGGCAGACCTTTGTCTGAGTGCTTATTAGTTAAGATTTTTTTTTCCAAATTTGGGAGTTGTCATCTCACTTTGTTGGTAGCTTCTTTCTACATGCAAATACTTCTCAATAAGAGGAGGTCCTAGTTGTTAATTCTTTTAACCCATGAAATTTGATTTTTGTTCATGAACTCTTTGCCTACCCCTATGTTTTGAAGAGATCCTCCTACTTTCACTTCTAGGAGATTTAGTGTTTCTGTTTTAATGCTTAGATATTTAAAACATTTTAATTTTAGCTTAGTGCATGGTGATAGCCCTTCATCAGGGTTTAATTTTCAGCATGTAGGGAGATAGTTTTTCCAGCACCATTTGTTAAAGAAGCTATCTTTCTTCCAGTAATAGTGTTTGGCCCTTTTGTTGAAGAATAGGTGGCTTAGTGTGTTTGTAGAGGATTCTGCATCTTCTTGTCTATTCCGTTGATCCTCGGGTCTATTTTCTTGCCAGTACAATGCTGATTTTATCAAAGTAGCTTTGTAGTATAATTTCAAGTCAGGCATTGTAATTCCTCCTGCTTTGTCTTTGTTGTCCAGGTTTGCCCTTGCTATTCTAGATCTTTTCTGGTTCCAAAAAAATATTAGGAATTATTTTTCTAGGTCTGGGAGGTATGTAGGTGGTAGTTTGGTAGGGATTGCATTAAATCTCTACAGCAATTTCAGGAATATGGCCATCTTCACAATGTTGGTCTTTGCTATCCAGTAGCAGGGAATATCTTTCCATTTTCTGAAATCTTCCCTTTTTTGTGGAACCAAGGATTGAACTCAGGCCCTGGCCCTTGCCAGGCAAGCACTTATTTTACTGAGTCAACTCCCTCACTCCTGTGTTAATTCTAGTAGATTCTTGTTAAGGCTTGTTTTTTTCCTTTGTCTTCCAAGCAGAGTATCATGTCTTCTGCAAATAATGATAGTATAACTTCTTCTTTACCAATTCTTATTCATTTTATTTGTCTCTATTGTCTAACGGCTGTAGCTAATGATTCCGGAACTATATTGAATAGGACTGGTGATAGAGGACATCCTTGTCTTGTGCCTGATATGAGATTAAAAGATTTAAGATTTTCCCAATTCAGTATTATGTTTTCAGTTGGATAGTCATTAATGGTTTTTATCAGATTTAGGTGGAAGCCATGTTTTTAATTTTCTGTAGGGCTTTGATCATGAATGAGTGTTGAGATGATCATGTGGTATTCGGATTTGCCTCTATTGTTACAGTGTATTACACTTATAGATTTGCATGTGTTAAAAAATCTTTTCATCCTTGGGATTAATCCTATCTGGTAATGGTATACTATCTTCTTGATGATTTGCTGTATTCTATTTGCTAGGATTTTATTTTTCACGGAGTTTTGAATCTATATTCATGAAAGAGATTGACTTGTAATTCGCTACTTTTGTTGCATCTTTCTCTGGTTTTGTATCAGTATACTTGTCCCCATGAACAATTCTGGGAGAATTGTTTCACTTTAAATTTCATTGATGAGTTTGAGGAGTATTGGGATTTTATCTTCTGTAAATTTCTTGTAGAATTCATCCGTGAACTCGTTAGAACCTCGGCTGTTCTTTAAAGGTTAGTTTTTATTACATTTAGGATTTCATTTGCTGTTATTGGGATTTTGTGAGTTCTTATATCCTCCTGACTTACTTTCGCTAATTTGTAACTTTATAGGACTCTACCCATTTTTTCTGTATCTTCAACTCTTTGAGAGTGATTTTCAAAGCAGCTATTGATGATCTTCTGATTTTCACAGCATCTGTTAATTGCACACTTTCTAATCCTTATGACTTGAATTTGAGTTTTTTTCTTTCCTCTTCATGACAAGGTTAGTTAGGAGATTATCAATTTTATTTAACCTTTAAAAGAATAAGCTTTTTGATTTCATAATTCTTTTTTTTTCTTCATGTAGATTGAATCAATTTCTGCTCTAATCTTTATAATTTCCTCTCATCTTTGGGCTTTGGGTTTTGTTTGGCCTTGTTTTTCTAGACATCTGAGGTGCTTCATTTGGATATTTAGTTGTTTCTGTTGTGTTTTCTGAATGTGTCAGTTTACCACTATAAATTTCCCTGTAAGAACTACTTTCATGGCATACCATGAATTCTGATAATTGTGCTTGTATTTCATTGAATTGCATATATTGTTCAATTTCTTATTGAATTTCATCTGTAACACACGGGTTGCTGAGTAGGGAACCACCATAATTACCTTGTATTTATGAGGATTTTGGTGGTTTCTATTGTCATGTATTATCAGTTTCACTTCACTGTGGTCAGATAATATGCATGGGATAATTTCTGTTTCCTTGCACAGACATAAGCATGACCTATGGACCAGTATGTGGTCTATTTTAGAAAATGTTCATGTGCAGCTGAAAAGAATGTGTATTCAGCTGTGGTTGGGTGGAACATTCTATATGTGTCCACTAAGTCCATTTGTTCCAAATTCTGGATCAGTTCTCCTATTTCTTTGCTAATTTATTATTTGCCTGACATCTTTTTGCGATAAGGAGGTGTTAAAGTTCTGTTAATTTCTTTATTGGATATCACATTTCTCATGTCCATTAAGATTTGTCCTATATAGTTGGTTGCTCCCGTGTTTGGTACATGCATGTTTACGACGGTTACAACTTCCTCTTGTATTTTTCCCCTAACCAGTATGCAGTGGCATTTTTATTTCATTTGATCATTCTTGTTTTGAAGTTGAGCCTGTCTGTGAACAGGATTTCTACCACTCCTTTTTTTCTGAGGTCCTGGTTCATGTAATAACTTTTTCCATCATTTGACTCTCAGCCTATGAATTTCTTTATGAGTTAAGTGTGTTTCTTGCATGCAGCATATTGTTGTATACAGCATTTTGCTTCCTAAACCACTGTGCCAGTCTATTTCTTTTAATTGATTAATTGTGTCCATTTGCATTGATGATTATAATTGAGATGTATTGCCATATGATTGGCATGTTACTTACCTGTTGTTGTATACCTCTTTTTCTTCTGTGTTTGTTTGCCCTCTTTGGTGGGTTCTTTCCATTTTCATTCATGGATTTGTGGTTATAATGGCTCCTCTCTGGAATATGTTTTAGTAGTCTGAGAATGGTTGGCTTTGTCATCATGAAATTATTTATCTGTTCTTGTCATGTAAGTATATTACTTCTCTGTCAAACTTTAAAAAGATTTTTCAGAGTATAGCATTCTGTGATGGATTTTGTTTTCTTGGAGGACTGGAAGTACTTTGATCCATGATCTTCTTGACTTGATGGTTTGTGAGGAGAAATCTGCTGTTATTCTGATGGGTTTTCCTTTAAATGTGATCTTTTTCTTTTCTCTAGTCATTTTTAGTGTATATTTTTCATGCTGAATTTCTGGGATCTTGATTATTATATGTCTGGGTGAGGTTTTATTTGGGTTGATGTTATTTGGAGTTCTGTATGCTTCAGTTACCTGAATATTAGATTATTTCCCCATATTTGAGAAGTTTTATGCTATTAGTTCTGTCAATATTTTTATATCATTTGTATTAACTCTTCTTCGCACTGATGCCTATTAGATTTATGTTTTTCATCTTGAATTGTCTTGCAGATATTGAATTATTTTTCTCCTGCATCCTAGTACTTTTTAAGAGATCTTTCTTATTTTTTCACTAGCTGCAATGGTGTCTAAGGTCTCAATGAGTCTTTTCACTTTCATTTAAATGGTTTTGCCATCTTTTGATTGAGAGTTTAATTTGCTGTATATCCCTTTGCGTCTGTTTCATGCATTCCATTTATTTCCTATGTTGCTCGTTCAAGGATTCCATCATTTCTCTATTCTCCTCTACTTTATCAGTTTCTTCTTTAGAAGAATTTAGTAATTCTTTCATTTTAGTTATCATTTCTTTTTCTACTTCAGAGATTATTTTTGTTCTAATTTCTTCTACACCTTTCTGCAATTGTTTCTTTACTTCAGAAGTTATTACTTCAGAGATTTCAGATATGTGATTTCCAATTTCTTCTATGCTAGTGTTCTTGGTGTCCTTGGGGCCTGAGAGTGCATTTTGCTCCTTTTCTTTGTCATTTTGTATAGCACTTTACTCTGATACTTGGTGTAGTACTTTGGTGGAGAACTGCCTTAGATCTTCCCTATGTTCTTACCCAAGAAAATTTATGTTGTTAAGGCAATTACAGTTTTGCATTTAGGGAACTACAATTTTGAACACTAATAATGTGTAGTGAGATTTAGCAGTTGACAAAAATTTATAACTAATGGATTTGTATTTTAGACCATGAGAGCAAACATTATAACTGTGAAGCTAAGCAAATATTAAATTGGGAATTTTTATTTAAATTAGTTCACCTATGTTCCATCTGATCACCTCCCCTTGATGCGTATGGGGTCTTCCAGGAAGACTAGTTCACCGCAGTTACCTGTTGCCCCCTTTCTTGATCAAGAGAGAAATAGAAAGGATGCTCTCATAACTCTGGTTCTACCAAAGTATCTTACCTTATCATGTCCAGATCTACCAAGTTTAAACTGGCCTAGGTGGGCCTGGCTTGGATCTTGTTGATGTGTTCTGCTTCTCCCTCCTGCAGCCTTTGGAAGTGAACCTGCTGTGCCCCTCTTGCAAGATGTTCAGGTCCTGAATTAGCTAGGTGGGTCTGGTCCCTAGACTCTCTGCATGGAGTTCTGGCACGAGTTCCATGCCAGGTCTGTCTGATGGAGGTTACTGTGATTGTGTGGATGGTCCCACACACATGCCAAGCATGTATGCTTGCTAGGAAGTGATCTTGTTTGCAGGTGGACCATCTCACACACACACTAATTCTGGGCTCTGTCTGGGAAAGGATCTGGCAAGCCCAAGGAAGGTCTCATACACATGCCAGACCTGGGATCTGGCTGGAATTTGGCAATTTCAGGGAAGATCTCTCACACAAGTTGGGCCTGGGTTCTGGCTGTAAAGGATCTTTGGCATCCCAGTCCTTGGTTCTGGCTGGAAACGGAAAAATCTATAATTTTTGGACTGGCATCAAGTAGGAAAATGTCCTTTAAAAACATTTTTTCTTTGCTTTGCTTTTTTTCATTTTTTCCATAATTTTATTGATAAGCAAATAGCAATGAGACAGTTTCAAATTAAATTGGTAGGACAGTTTCAATAATTAACACATTGCATATATTCCTCCCATTGGTTAATTGCTGTACAAGATGCAGGCATTATATCCTATCTACAAACACCATTAGAGCAAATCACTCTATTCATTAAGAGAATGTAGCTATATATCTATCCTAACCACTTTGAATACACAGATACAAAATGGATATTCATCTGTATACCCTTTTTTTTTGTTAAGTTCTGTTATTTGAATATTATAGGTGTGTTAACTCAGCAAAATACTTTCCAAATACATCTTCTCTAACTGCAATGGAACAACCATCTCTGACAAAACAACACAAAAAGGAGATATGTTGGGAGCCATGGAAATTAGGGAATTGATTAAATGTGTTTAAGTGGGACTGGGACTCAGTGTGTAAAGCAAACAAGCTTCCTCAAGCCTGAGATAAACATCTTGTCCAGGGAAGGTCAGCTATTAGTCACTAGGCAATTTGTGTCATGTGTTACTAATTTTTAAAGGTACAAATAAGGGACCATTTTGTTGCCAAAAAAAAAAAAAACCAAACAAATTAGGACTGGAAGTCTCATCAATTCAGTTATCTCCCTACTGGGAATTTTCCCAAAATAACTGAAAAACATTATAACATATTGATATATTTTCACCCATGTTTATAGCAGCACAACTTGTGATAACCAAATATTAGAAACAACCAAAATGCCATTTACCTGAGAAATGAATGAAAATGATGTGGCACTTTTATACAGTGTAATATTACTCAGCTATAAAGAAAAGCAAACCCAAAACCTTTGTAGGTAAGTGGATCCAACTTGAGGCTATACTCATAAGTGAAATAAACCAGATCCACATGGGTAAAAATGGTATTGTCTCCTATTTTTCAGTAAGAACTCAAAAACAAAATAAAAACTGCAATATATACCGGTCATTGTTAAGTGGAAAGTAACAGAACTTAAAAATTTAACAACAAGGAAAAAGAAAGGAGAAAACTTAGGAAATAAGGTGGGTGTAAAACCATACATGTATATATACAAGATGGATAAGGTAACAGTCCTAAGAATTTCCATCAGGTTTTTGCAAATAGCAGTTGATGTACAGAATTCTCACCCTGACTAACTCTATATGTTGATATCTATGAACTAAACAACTACCTTGAGGACAGCAATATGTAATACTAAAATCTTGCTAAAATGCCTGTCATCTTGGTCTTTTAAATGTGTGCCATTTCTAATGTCATATCAATTATTATTATTGTCTCTTTGAAGTAATATTTTAAAAGGTAATAAAAGAAAATTAGTGACACGAACAAAATTTAAGATTTCTTGAAAGCATGTAGTAATATTCAATCATATAGCCCATCTTGCATAACTATGTATTTAACCAGAGCACAAATTTGATGATAAAATAGATAATACATCAATTACTTTTAATCAGATATTCTTGTTTTGAAAACCTGTAACATATGCATTGCTATATTTTACCCTGTCTCTGTCTTTGCTTTTGTTTTACTTGCTCTTGCTTTTACACTTCAAATAAAATTATTTAAAAAGTAAAAAAAAAAATAAAATAAAAGAGCAGAGAAAGGAGAAAAGATAAGAAAAATTATGGGAAAGTCACACAAGTTTATATACAGGTTGGCTGAAGTGACTGTGTTAAAAATCTCCCTCAGTTTTTGAAAATAGACATTGTGTAGAGATTTAAATTTGACTAACTTTGTAAGTTGACATCAGCCATCTACGCAAGTACATCAAGGACAGCAACGTGTAATACAAAAACCATGCGTGAATACCTGCCTTCCTGTTCTAAACATTTCTAATGTCATATCAATTATTACTATACTCTCTTTAGAACTACTTTTTAAAAAAAAGTTAAAAAGGAAAAAAAGACAGACAAGAAGAAAAATTTAGTTTCTTGAAATCAAATGGTAATATACAACCACATATCCAATCTTACACATCTATATGTGTTAACCTGAACAACAGATCTGACAACAAATATAGATAATCCATTAACCATTGTTAATCATCTATTCTTTGTTTTAAAATCCATAACACACACATTGTTGTGTTACACTGTTTCTGTCTTTCTTACTGATTTTTGATCTTGCTTTTGTTTTTACTTTTCAAAATAAAATTTGAAAAATATTAAAAAAAAAGAATTTAGACAACATCTTTCACAGTAAGATTGCAGATGAAATATTTAGGAATAAGTCTCACAATAAAGTAAAAGTTTTCTCTCCATCAAAAACTGCAGTATTCTGGGACAGATTACTGAAGTGAATACCAGGTAATGGAAAGAATCAGAAAAGACTTACAGGAGGCCTGGCCTGATAGCTCAGCAGACTAAAGTACCCCTGTAGGCAGAGCACATCAGCCGGGGTTTTATCCCTGATGTGCCCTGCTGGCCATACTAGAGGGCCGTGCTGAGACAATGATTGAGACAGGGAGTGGTGACACAAATCTGTAATCCCAGTGGTTGGGAGGCTGATAACAGGAGGATCACTATGAGTCTGATCTATGTAGTGAGATCATGTAGGCTCTGTAGAGTCATTAAGGAAAAATGAGTTTTCATTAAGGACAAATGAAACGTGTGAAAATGTTTTAATATAGAGTGGTTGGAACTGTCATTGGGGCAGTGCTCAGAGAGCTGGCCTGGCAAGGAGAGAGTTTGAGCTGGTGGAGCACCTTATGCACCCAAACCAGTTTGATCTGTGGATAAGATGACTGATAGTGCATCCTGTGGACAACGTAGTCCTAAGGATTCAAATATTATCATTCTTTCCTCCTTCCTTTCAAAAGACTCAACTGTGAAGATAAATTCAGTTTTCTAGTCTTAATTAGAGCAAATAAAGAGACATTCTTTGGTAGTTCTTATTCCATCTAGTTATTATTAACTTAAAATTGTCATAGTATTAAAATTGAAGGTGTATTGTAAATGCACTTAAAATCCTATAGTTTCATGAAAAGTTCACTGTGAGTTAAGAAGGAAAAAAAACTACTACTTTTTCTTTATGTATTTTTAAAAAACAAACTCAAAAAATAAAAAAGAAAAAACACAAACAAAAACAAAAAAACTCACATTGAACTGAGAGTAGAAATCAATGGCTAAAATTTTGAGTAAACTATGTTGAGACACATTCCTCTTCAGCTATTACATGTAAAAGATGTAACCAGAGAAGTTATGGAAGGAAAAATATTTACTTGAGTCTTTTGCTGTATGGGTAGTGAAAAGATGACATTCCATCTAGTTCAAAAAGAGAACAAAAAGAACTTTAAAATTCCATCACCACCATAGTATCAAATCTCTTATCATTTGCTCTTGCATTTGTAAATCATGAAACATTAGGGAGACTGACTTCTGTATGATGGAATGGCAGCCTTCTAAATTTGCCACTTATAATAACAGTGAGTCAAGCCACTTTCTACAGTGCACATAGAATGCCACGGAGGGGTCTGGAAGTTCAATGGAAAAATGCCAGGAGATGGGGCAAAAGTTGTAGAAATACTCAGATTTCTAGAAGAAAAGCAATTACATTTGCAATTGAGATGTGATCACTCCTCTGTATGATAGTTGAGACCTATAGGTCTTCTAGTCCTCCTTGAGGGAAGTAGGGCAGTGAAGAAGCATTGGTTGTGCAGCAGATTGGACACTGATCCCAAAGAATGCCTCTTTATTCACTCTAATTAAGCCTAGAAAACTGAATTTATCTTCACAGTTGAGTTTTTGAAAGGAAGGAATAAAGAATGATAATATTTGAATCCTTAGGACTACATTGTCCACAGGATGCACTATCAGTCATCTTATCCACAGATCAAACTGGTTTGGGTGCATAAGGTGCTCCACCAGCTCAAACTCTCTCCTTGCCAGGCCAACTTTCTGAGCACTGCCCAAAAGACAAGAAATTCAAGATGCACCAGCAGACAGTTCATTCTGCCTGTATGAATTTGAAGAGAGTCAAAATACCAACACTTCAGTGTCACAGTGTGAAAAGTGGCTGTGTACAAAGATGAAAAATTTTGCCTGAGAGAAATAGTTCACTCACTGAGAGTACCAAGAAGGCCTGACTTCACAGTCTCAGGGAAACAGAAACAAGCTGAGATCTCTGCACTTATTCATGTGTACCTCAAAGACATAAACAAGGACAGAGACTCAGAAGAAGACAAGTATTTTGCAATATACAGTATAGAAGTTTTGGTCATGGGACAGGCCTAGAATCAGATGTTATCTTACATGACAAATTGATCTCATTTATGTAATTTTATTGAGATCAGTTGATGTAGAGTGTGCTTAAGCAGAGTCACATGGGAAGAAAACATTCCCTCAGGCTTTTACAGAGAGCAAATTGGTCAAGCAATGGCCGTGACTCATCCACATGGCTGACACTGACAAAGGATCTACAAACTGCAGTACAGGGTCTCAGGATAAATCCGGAGGGGATTTGGCTGACCTTATCAGATACAAAAGCTACATTTCTTGTTATATAGGTCTTGCTTCATCTTGGTCTTAACCATCCATTAGAAAAGTATAAAAATGAAATATAAAAAGAAAAGCCATATTAATATGCTGAGCTGTAAAAGTCTCAAGTCAACAACTTTTGACATTGCCAGTCCTACGGAAAACCCACTACTATTATGGACTACTCGAGTGTATTGGAATATTTTGCTGAATTCACACACCTACAATATTTAAATGATAATGGAATACCCTTCTCTGACAAAACTAAACAAAAAAGGGGATACAAATGAATGGCCATTTTGTATCTGTATATTCAAAATAGATAGGACAGATATACAGCTCCTTTCACTTGATTCAATGAATAGAAAGATTTGTTCTAATAGTGTTTGTGGGCAGGATATCGTGTCTGCACTTTGTACTATGAATAGCCACTATGAAGACAACAATATGCAATGTATTAATTATTGAAGCTGTCCTACTAATCAGTTTTGAAACTATCTCATTGTTATTTGTTTCTCTATAAAATTATTTTTTAAAAAACCAACCAAAGAACACAATGGTCAAAGCCAACATCTCTGGGGACAAACTGCTTTTCATTCCATAGATCGTTGTCCTATAGATTCTACTCCATTTTATATTTACTCATTGCAGAACCATTGAAACTGGTGTTCACAGAAACTTCCATTATTGCACTCAGATTCAATAATGCCTTTGGCCAGACTGTCTCCTGACCTCAGGACCAATTATAAGCTCTCATCCTAAAGCATATTATGAGCAGAGTGAATTACGCAGCATTTCTCTCCATGATAAAACTAACAAATGTGTACGAACTTAGCATGTAGAATGAGAAAGATAGCTATATATTTATGGGTGGAATGATTGCCACCAAAATTTAAACAGTCAAATGCATCATACAATCATGAGTATGTGTGAGGGTAGTGACGCTGATGGTGATCTGATCGTGATGCTGATGCTGATAGCATTCAAAATCCTGTTTAGTAAATTCCATCGGTACACCACTATGATACTGATGTCCAACTCCATGCTATACATTAGATGAAGAATAGTTGTGTTCTATATCCGAGAGTATTAAACAGCATCTCTCATCTCTCCACTAGATTGCTGTTTGTAGGCACTATACTACTCTTTCTATACATGGACAACTTTGATGCTGTATGTACAAGAGAAAGCACATGGTTATTGGTCATTCTCTGACACACTTGTATAAGTTAACACAATACCCATCAGGTTCGTTGAAGTCAAGAAGGCACGATTTCCCTATTCAGAATGATGGATAATGTTTCAGTGAATAAAATATATAAATCACATTTTATATCCATTCACTCATTGGTGGAAATTTGATTCTCTATCTTTGCAATTGAGTATGCTTCTACAATAAAAAAAAAACGAAATGCAGATTGATCTTTAGAATATTGATTTGATTTTTGTGAGATACAAATCCAGAAGTGCAATTTTTTAAGACTTGTTCTCTTTCTTTTCTTTTTTATGTATTTTAGGGAAGGGTCTGCAGGAAGTTCAGGATCTCACTACTAGATCGGACTCATAGTGATTCTCCTGTTTACAGCCTCCCGAGTGATGAGATTACAGGCACGGACCACTATGTCCAGTCTCAATCACCCTCTCAGCCTGCCCTGGGGATGGGGCTGACACCGCAGGTTTGGGGATTGAATCCCTGGCCCTTGCGCCTGCTTGCAAGTTGCTCTCTTTCTTTCAAGAGAATAAAAATTTGTAAAAAATATTAGAAATTATAACAGAATTTCACTAAAGAAAATGATTGGAATTCAACCATGATTATTACACTGCGTATTGTTCTCTTCAAATTCATCATTAAGAATACCCAATATAAGCACGACAAATTTATAAAATTAATGATAATAAAAATATGTAAGCGTTAACTGTTACTTTCAATAGATGAATATAAATAAATGGTACAATTATCCAAGCCGTCTTGTGAATATACATGTTCTTTCTTTCTTTCTTTTTCCCCTCACCTTAGGTGTTCCATCCTTTTGAACAGTTTCTTTCCCGTTCACAGTATATATTATAACTTTTTGGATTTTATTTGCTTTTCAAGTTCTTAGAGTAGGGTGACAATATGATATTTACACATGTTATTGAAAACATTTTGCACATTAAAAGTAATCATGAACAGAGTAAAAGAAAACTCACAAATTGGGATAAAAATAAGTGAACTGTACCCCAGACAAAGAGCTTCTATCTATAACATATAAGAGCCTGTTTTTTTTTCAATTATTAGTATAGTCTATAGTTACATCCATTTAACAATGAAAACTTCCAGTTCATCTTTTTTTGTTGGTTGTTTTGTTTTTTTCAGTACCAGGCATTGAACTCTGGACCTTGCACTTCCCAGGCAAGCGCTTCTTCTACTGAGCTATCTCCCCGACCCCCTCAGTTTCTCTTTCTTTATAAATGAGTAATACTCTATTACACTCAAATGCACTTCTTTTTATCCATTACCAAGTTTCTGGGTATTTTGGTTGTTTCCAAGATTTGACTATGAAAAATTGCACTCCTAGAAAAATGGGTACCCATATATCACTGTGGCATAGTGTTTTCAGTTCTCACGGTAAATTACTGTGAGGAAAATAGCTGAGTTTAATGAGACCTCTAGTCACAGGTATTTGTTGAATCTTCACACTGATTTCAATAGTAATTGTACTAGTCTACACTCCCACCAACAGTGGAGAACAGCTTGTTTTTTCCTATATCTCTTTGAGCAGTTGTTATTGGCTGAATTTTTTTTTTCAGAACTGGGGATTGAACTCAGGTCCTTGTGCTTGCCAGGCAAGCGCTTATTCTCCTGAGCCATCTCCCTGCCCCCCTGAATTCTTGATGATTGCTATAAGGATGCTGAACAACTTTTCATATACTTATTTGTGACTTCTATTTCTTCATCTGAGAACTGTGTGTTTAATTCAGGTGCCATTTTTATTGGGTCTTTGAATTTGGGGTCCTCATTTTTAAAATTCCTTATATGTTCTAGATAGAAGTTCTTAGTCTGGGGTACAGTTCACTTATTTGTATCCCAATTTGTGAGTTTTCATTTACTTTGCTGGAGATTACTTTTAATGTGCAAAATGTTTTCAATAACATAAGATCTCCATTATTTCATTGACACCTGTCATTCTCCTATTGACCTACTTTGCATCATCTTACAGCTGTTCAAATGTTTTTTCCTGGTTCCTTATGATTTTTAAGAGATCTTTCCTTTCTGATTGATAGTTGTAATACTGTCTTCAAAGTCTGAAGGTCTCTCTTCAGTTTCATCCAAACAGTTTTGCCAGATTTCAACGGAATTCTTCATTACCTGGATATCTGTTTCGTGCATTATAATTGTTTCCTGTATTGTTCGTGTAATTGTTTTAACTTTTCTGTGTTCCTGTATTAATTAATCTGTTGCCTTTTGTTGTGATAAGCAATTCCCTCATACTGTTTTCATTTTTTTTTTACCAGAGAGTTTGTGATCTCATTTCTTCTACAGTCCAAAGAAGTTGTTTCTTTATTTATGTCATTTCAGAAATTTCGGATGTGTGGTCTCCATGTTCTTCTATGTCTATATCCCCTGGACGTTTTCCAGGTGGTCTGATAATCTGAGATGACCTTTTGCTCCATCATTCTGATATTTTTAAAGCTTCCAAAATTCAATATAAATCAGCGATGTTCCCTACAATAGTGGTGGCAAAGGAATCACCCAGGCTCAGTGTTCAGCCCTTTCCAATGCAGAGCATGACTACTGTAATGGTTTGTGGGTGGACTGCAACTCCGAGAGGCTTCTGAAGCTTTCCAGGCTTCAGCATGCCTCCTGTGACTGGGAAGAGTGTGAATCCCAGTTCAGTGAAGCTCTTGTGACAGTAGGCCAGGGGAGGTAGCTCACTGATCCTCCTGAATGTTTGGGCGAGTGTGGGTTGAAGGTCACCAAAAGTCCAGAAGCTGTGAGGGCCTCACCCTGGCTCCTTTTTGAGATGGAGTCTTGCTACATAGTTTAGGTTTGCCTTGAACTTACCATGTATCCTGAAGATGTATATATTAGAAGGTACATATTTTACACAGTATTAAAATAGAACGAATTAACATATGCATCATCTGATATACTTACTCATGTTTCTTCCTGGAAAAGAGGTATCATAATCTACTCTAGTGGTAATCTCAAGCAAAATGCCTTTTTATAAAATATAGTCCCCTTGTGCATTAGATTTTCTGACTTGCCTATCTTTAATATTTGTAATTTAGTAAAGTTTTTGCTACATCTCAGATAGCAAAATTTTCAGATGAAAAATCAGATTTTTTGGGTAGTACCAGGGATTGAATTCAGAACTTTGTGCTTGCCAGGCTGGTGCTAAGTCTACTGAGCTATCTCCTTGGCCCAAAAATCACATTCTGTAGAGTATACTCCTATATTTAGTAATTGACTATGTCTTGGGAATGACAATCTTCCCAATTGATGATGCCTTCATATTAACATGGATAGATATAAAGTTACATTCTCTTAATGAATAGAGGAATTTGTTGTAATAGTGTTTGTATTAGAATATCATGTCTGCATCTTGTACAGCAAATAACCATTAGGAAGAATGTATGCAATGTGTTAATTATTGAAACTGTCCTACCAATTTGATTTGAAACTGTATGATTGCTATTTGTCTGTCAATAAAATTATGGGAAAAAAGAAAATGCAAATAATGTTATATAATAAATATAATTAGTCCTATGATTAAATCAGACAGAATGAAAAACTATTTGAGCTATGATGGAAAATATATTAATTCTTTATATTTTTGCTTTACAAGTATTTATGATAGTTAAATATGTATTTCTGTTAATCACACTGAAAATGCTTTGCTTTCCCACATTTATATCCCATGTTTTTGACACCCTATGAAGAAATACTTCAAATCTTTTCTTCTCATTGATTTCAGTTGAACCATTAGATAACTCAATATTCAGAATGAATTTAGCATGTGTATCATTCACAGTCATTTTAACTGTGTAGAACCAACAGAAATTGCACACTGTTAAAAAGAGTGAGCAAAGAGGACACAAACACAACACAATGTTGTACAAGACAAACCTTCCTTTAGATTTTCCTTGATAGCAGCATTCACTATATTTTGATCTATCTCATAAAAGCATTCACAAATGAGGATAACAAGGGTGGGCCAGATAGCTCAGCAGACTAAAAGGCCTGTTTAGGCAGTTGCAGGGAGTAGTTATATCCATGGCAGCCCATGCCATGCCAGCCCAGCCCCCAGGGCACACTGAGATAGCAACTGAGACTGGGTATGGTGGTGCATGCCTGTAATCGCAGGGTTTGGGAGGCTGAAAACAGGAGGATCACTATGAGCCTGATCTATGTAGAGAGACCCTGAAGACCCTGTGCTAAATACTTTAAAAAAAAGAAAGAGAATGAAGATAGCAAAATTATTCTAGAAACCGTGAAGAAATGATTAGACTGTAGGGGTGTAATTTGAGGGATATTAACAGTTGCACATCTTTACTGTAAACTTTTTAAATGTAAACATTCAACACATAGCAATTGAGAGTTTTATGCTTAGGACACAGTTTTCAGAAAAACACTTCAGGAAAATATTTCTCCATTAAAATATTATTTCATCTCTTCTCTTTTGCAAGACTTTGTCTCAAACATAGTGTCTGCTGTTTCAGATTCCAGGAAAGCCATAGTTTGTCATGACATGAATGGTATAGTGAATGGAAATCTATGCTTTGTGGAAGAGGATTTGGGATGCTAGGTACAGCATTAATTGATCTTATTTTCTCAAGGTAGAACTGAGTCTATGTTCACAGGCATATCTCTCTATTGCCTCTTCCTGTCTGAGAAGTCCCTGCTGATCAATCTGATCTTAGGGTTACATTTTATGCCACACTCTTATTTCATGTCAAGTGTTGAGTCAACAATTGTGTTTTCTTCTGCACATTCACTTTCTTTCTCTTTCTTTTTCTTTTCTTTATTTTGTGCATGGTCTCAATAAGCAGTTCGGACTCCTAGAGATCCTCCTGTTTTCAGCCTCCCCAGCACTGGGATCACAGACATGCACGACCACACTCAAACTTGGTCACAGACTCAGTGTGCCCAAGGGTGGGACCAGCACAGCATGTGTAGCCAAGGTGCAACCCTGATACTTGTGCTTGCCTAGGAAGGCGCTTATTCTGCTGAAGTATCTTGCCAGCACTGAACTTTCATTTTCTTGTGTCAATCAACAAGGCACTGGTTTTAAATGACTTTAGACCTTGTCAAGTCTGACAACTCTTTGCATTTTCCAACAAAGAATTTACTTCTTACTTTTTTTTCACATTGATTGATGTTTATGCCTCACTCCCTTTTATTAGACTTCTGTTAGGTGTGAAAGTACATCTTGCTCATCAAGTTCTTTGAATTAATCTATAGTTGTACAAGAACTGCGTCATGATAAAGGTAATCTTGGACCCAGGGCAACACGGATTCTGAATAGACCCAAAGCACAGGGCCAGAGAGTGACTGAGATGACTTGGGGCCCCATGGATCCTATATAGATGAAGAAGCCAGGCCTGGAGTGTGAGTCAGAGGACCTGGGGCTGCCAGACCCTGAATAGACCCTGAATGCAGGCCTGTGTGTTAATGAGATTGCCTGGGGCCCACTAGACTTTTACTCGACCCAGAGCACAGGCCCAGTGTGGAACCCTTCAGCAGAACTCCCTGCAAAGAGGCTAGAGGCAAGACCCACCCAGCTGATTCAGAAGCAGAACATCTTGACAGAGTTACACAAAGGGTTCTTCTCCAAAGACTGCAGCAGGAAGAAGTGGAGCACAGCAGCCAGACCCCAGCCAGATCCAAACAACACCCACCTGGAGGAATCTGAACTTCATAGATCAGGACTTGGTGTTAAAGCAATAACTCTATCTAAGCTTTACACCAAAGGTCAGAAGACAGTGGTATACAAAATGACAAAGAGAAGGAACAAAATGCAGTCTCAGGTCTTGAGTCCACCCAGTACAAATGCAAAAGACACTAGCATAGAGGAAACTGGAAATCACACACCTGATATCTCTGAATAATAGCATTGGAAGTGAAGAAACAACTTCACAAAGGTATAGAAGAAATCAGATCAGAAATAATTTCTAAACTAAAAAATGTAGTGATAACTATAATCAAAAAAGTACTAAGTGCTTCTAAAAAATACACTTATAACAAAATAGAGAAGATTATAAAAATGATGGAACCCCTGAACAAGCAATATAGAAAAGAAATAGAAATATGAGACAGATTCAAACTGATATACAGGAAATTAAATCCTCAATCACACGCTGGCAAAACCGTTTGAGGGAAAGTGAAAATAGGCTTTCTGACCTTAAAACACCATTGCAGCTAGTGAAAAAGTAAGATAAGTTCTCTTAAAAGAAACTAGGATGCAGGAAAAAATTCAATACCTGCAAGATGATGCAAAGATGAACAATGTGAGACTAATAGGCATCAATGAGAAAAAAGGAGTCAATACAAATGATATAAATAGAATATACGCAGAAGTAATAGCAGAAAACTTTCCAAATATGGGGCAACAATCTGACATTCAGGTAAGCGAAGCATATAGAACTCCAAATAACATCAACCCAATTAAAACCACACCCAGACATAGTAATCAAGATCCCAGAAATTCAGCAGAGGAACAGTATACAAAAAGGCGCTAAAGAAAAGAAACAAATCACATTTACAGGAAAACCCATCAGAATAACAGCAGATTTCTCTTCACAAATCAGCAAGTGAAGAAGAGCATGGAGCAAAGTACTGCAAGTCTTTTATTTTATTTTATTTTATTTTATTTATTAGAGAGAGAGAGAGAGAGAGAGAGAGAGAGAGAGAGAGAGAGGGGTGTGTGTGTGGCCAGCTCAGCCCACCAGGGGGCGGGGCTGGCTGGCATGTGGTGCTGGGGGATTGAACCGCGGTCCCTGATGCTTTGCCAAGCTTGTTCTAAGTAGGTGCCTTAGACCACTGAGCCATCTCTCCAGCCCCAATACTGCAAGTCTTGCAAGAAAACAAATTCCAACCCAGACTGATACATCCTGCAAAACTCTCTTTCAAGTATAATGGAGAAGTGAAATACTTCCATGACAAAGAACAACTAAAAAATTTCATGATGACAAAGCCAAGCCTACACAGACTACTAAATGATATACTAGAGAGGGAGAAAATTGATCACAGCCCCATGAATGAGAATAGAAAGAACCCACCAAATAGGGCAAACAATTAAACACAGCAGAATAAGAGGTATACAATAGTAGTCTTCAGTTATTCTTTTGCTCAGCAGCAAAATATTTCCATCAGCACACTCTACAAATGGACTTCTCTTCCACCCTATGGGTCATGATTCCATCTGGGTCTATAGGGTGGATTTCAAAGAAATAGCTGTAGCTCAGTCCCAAAAGTGACGCCGGGCCACCAGGAAGTGTCATGGTCATTATGCATGTCCACAACAGACTAGAACTTTGTGAGATATCCTATCCTCAAACTGTAAGAAGTGCTGGTCATTTATTTGCCATTCTAGTATTTATCTTATGTTTTACTCTTAGTACTTCTTTGCTATCATTGAACTAAGAAAACATTTTCTTAGTTCAATTGTTTTGAAACATTTAATTATTAATTAATTAGTATTTAATTTTCTGAATATTGCTTAATCTTAATTTTTGTTCTATGATTTATATCTTTGACTTACAATTTATTTAAAAGACATCATATGATATCTTCTAGTATTAGAAACTTTAAAAAGTATATTTTCATTTTCTGTTGACTTTATATTACTTCTTCCCTGTCTTTTATACACACATACATGCACATATATATGAAAAAATACGTGTATAAACCAACATAAGATTGGTACTGTTTCATAGAACTCTTCAATGACCTTTATGTAAGGGTTCACCTAATATATTGTTTCTATAGTCCTGCATAACTATCGTATTGAGAGCTCTTTATTGTTCATCCAGAAGAATACTGCAATTTCTCTTGACTTTTGAATTATGCTCTTTGTTATTTCCTATATGCTGTTTCTGGAGATATTAAAATATTTCAAGTTTGTATAACTAGAAAATCTTACTTTTAGTTTTCAAAGGTATGTTTGCTAAGTATAAAATTCAAAGAGGACAGATCCTTTCTTTCATTCCTGTAATTAGTCTTGTTTCTTACACACTTGATCTTTTTTTCCCCTTTGTAATGTGGAATAAGATGCTATTTAATTATGTTCTTCCATAGCTAATATTTTTATGTATATGCTTTAATGATTTTTTTCTTAACAATAAGTATTGGACAATTTCATTTTTGTGTATCTTGGTATGCTTTTATTTAAATTTCTTGTGCAGAAGGTTCATTTTTCTTGGAATTGTGGTATTATAAGTTGAACTAAATTCAGAAATTTTAAATCTTTAAATATTTATTGCCTACTCCTTTCTACTTTGAGAATTCTAGTTACATGAATATGTTTCTTGGTTTTGACCCAGTGAACTATTATGACTGATCTGCAAATTCTTTCTTCATTTTTATTTTGGACATTTTTTATTGTTATACTCATTTATGTTTGTAAATAATTTATTTTCAATTTGCAATCTACAAAGAAAGGTAAAATAAAATGAAATGAAATGAAAGAAATGAACAAGAGGCTTATTGAAAATAAAAAATAAAATAGGTTATCAGTGACCTGGACAGGTATGTAAGGCCCAACAGACTCATTTGGAGGTCTCTCACCTGCCTTTGGATTGGAGAGCAACAACCTTATCCCTACAACAGAGTTCCTGGAGTAAGGGATAGAAAGATCAAGTACCTTACAGGCACTCAGGATGCCTCTGGAAATAGCCTTGCCCCTCTCCCCTTACTTCTCAATGTTGAAGGAACCATTGAAGACTTTGTGCTTTATCCACTGTACAGAAATGTTTTAAAGCTATTGAAGTTATCCTTGATCCCTAGCAAGACTGTATGGAAATTTGAAAAAATCTTTGTTATAACATTGTAAAAGTTGCAAAAAATGAGATGTACTGTGTGAGCAACTCTAGAAAATGTGTGTGGAAAGTAACACGTCAGACAGCAAGGCAACTGATGGTAGGGCAGGTGTGTCCAAGAGGGGTGATTTTCAAAATTAGAAACTTCAAATTTTCACTTTTATGTTATCTTTACATTAAGCAATTTTGAAAAAAAGAGTATTATACATGTTATAACTGAAATAGCACTCACTATAACAATTATTTAGATTCTGAATTAAAGAAGCTGTTTAGGGCTATACTTGCAAAATGCAAAAATCAAGTATAACATTGTTTCCATGGGAAAAAAAGTATAAAAGCCACACCAAAGAGCAGTTCGCACACTCATCTGAGATTGTTATTTGGGGAATTAACATTTGTTGGTATTTTTACTGTTATTGAGATTGCTTACAGAAATTAGATGATGACAAGTACAACTAATCAGTGGGAAATAAGGAAGAGGAAATTAACTAGCTGGGTCTTGACCTTCAGTGGCACTGGGAAGTGCGGAAGGAAGCTATCTTCAAGGAAATGTATGAACTGGGGGCTGCAATCATTACCTAGCAAACAGCCCTGACAAGTCTGCTCCTCATTCCCTATTCCTTCCTTCAACTCCAGTTTGTTTGCTGTCAACTGCAAGAGAATCTGTGGAAACAAAGAGCAGAATAAAAAGATGTGAACTTGAAAAAAAAAATAAAAAGGTAACCTCATTAATGGGCAATCTGTTGAACAGTTCTTAGCTGAGTGAGCTTTTAGGAGTACAAGCCAAGTTACATTGTAGGAACTATGTCAATAGGGAGCATGATTTTGAGTGATGTGTCTGATTTCCAGTCTTTTCAACACTTTTTGTTTCTTACACTCTATGTTTTGTGGCCAGTAGAAGGTCATAAGCTTTCCTCCATCGTACATTTCTGAGATTTCCCTTTGCCATATAGTTCAGCATGATACTTCTATCTTTGAGTCAGATGAACATGATACAAATCTATAAGCCATACTAAGTCAGTCCTCCTTCAAATGTGTCCACATGGTATTTCTTCACAGCGAAAAATTTTGAGACATAAAGGATTACTTTCTGCTTGACAGAAGTAGACAGTTTTCCTGACACGATAGTCTGGTTTAGAAGGGATTCACTTTAGAAAATCATGTGTTGAAATCTGGGTGTCTAGTGTGGTCATTATGAGAAAAGCTATAATGTTCATGAAGACAAGTTTCCAGGTCATAAGAGTGATCTGGTCTTTGACATGGTCATGGTACTCATGGGATTCTGGTGACTGCTCCTGAGGCAGTTTGTGTAGGAGAGCAATACCAGATCTTCATCCTGGTCTTATATATTATCTCTTCTTCTTACCATTATATCCTCTCCCACCATGTTCAACAAATGTGACACAAGAACTGGGCAGATATATATTCTTGCTCTTAAAGTCCTCAACCATGAGATAAATTAAACAATTTTTCTCTGCACTATACAAAGAGATGCTATCATAGAAATGGAAAATAGGCAAGCATGCAAGATTTCCTAGTCCAACTGTCCCTGATGAAAATTCTCCATGTGGACTTGGAGTTTACATTTCCACATTCCTCCCTTGGGAGTTTCTTGATAGTAGCTACATCGGTTATCTATCCTTTCACTTTGGACTTCATTCCTATTCTGGAGATTTAAAGCTTACAACTTTAGGAAACAAGGAACCAGATGAACTCTGTGGTCCTTCTGCCTTCCCTGCAACACCTAGAATTTGGATAGTATCAATATATTTATTGCACTCTGGGTGTGGTGGAGTTAGATGTAGAGAACATGAAGTCTATGTCATGCATGAGTTTTAAACAAGGATATTTGAAAGAAATAAGTCAGTTAGAGTACATCAAATGACATTTAAAATGGATGGAATACATGGCATGTATACTACAGCTTGTACATGATCCATACCATTACTTAAGTTCAAATAGCTCCTGCTTCACATTTTGAAATTCACTAATCTATCTTGAGGACCTGAAGAGTTTTTAGGCTTTCTGTGAAGAGGAATAGTGCTACTGCTTGAGACATGGGTTGAGACCAGCCTGATAAGCTGTTTCCATTTCTCTAGCTAATTACCTGAAAAGCCATTTTATTTTATGTACAACTGAACATTCACCAGTTTGTGAAGAGGATCATACCGTATTTCTTAAAGAACAAAAAAATCTACTTTCAGTCATAACTATTGACTCTGCCTCTATAGTATAATGTGTTTGGTTAGTGCAAAAAAAAAATACAAAGAGTAATTTGGAAACCTAGAACTTACAACTACCAAAATACTGAATTTTATTCGTGTGGTGTCTTCTAACAATTACTTAATTTGATGTACTTTTCAAATATTCTTGAAGTAAAGGATTTCTGAAAACATTTCAATTAATCAATAAGGTGACTTAAGTTCAATTAAATGGTATAAATGAAGACATTAGTTGAATGGTGGTAGATAGAACATTGTGTTCCATATCTAGGACAAACAACTTTCTCATGCTCATTATTTCTCTGCATCTTCTCCATTCATGGAACTAACAAACTGTTAGTTGATACAAGAAAGTTGTGTGGCCTCTTCTTGTATGTCTGCATTACTTCTTAAAACGTAATTAAGAGTGAACAACAGGAAGTGCTGTCAAAACATGAAAGAAATTTTGGGTTTCTTGCGCAGGCAAAACAGTGCCGAAATATAGAGGAATCTTGACTCATGATCAGAAAAGGACTGATCATTGGAAAACACATAGAAATTACATCAGAAGTGCTCACCAGCCTTGAACTGAACTTCAGAAGTATACTCACGGATGTGCGAAAGAAGGTGGAGACAGTGTAGAAAGACAGAAAGGTGCTCACCAGTAGAAGGATGCGTTTTGTGGCTCTAGACTCAGGAGATCTGAGAGAGTCATTACTGATGTGAATGTTTTGAACCTGTTTCTTGTGTCTTTGTAGGATAAAAACCATAGAGCCATTGGCCCAGACTATAAGCACAGCAAAACAAACTTCAGGTACAATTATTAATGCTATGTAGATTGAGCCAATGACTACCCCATAGTCAACAAGACAACAATATCCTACATTTATTTTCTTTATGATGTTTTCACTATGACCTTTTTCAGACAAGTACCATGTGTAAACAGGAATAATGAAATTGATCACCATGTTTAAGATCCAGAACAGATAAATGGAGAAGCCAGTGAATTTTAGAATTTTATCTTTAAATTTTTTCCAACAGGAGTTCATGGGGCTGACAATGATATATTGGAAGACACTCAAGAGGCAAATTGTACCAATCGACACAACCCTTCCCACTTTCTCAAAATAAAGGAGAATTTTACACACAAATTCATTGAAGAATCGTTTCATCCCAAAGACTACCACTGTGTATGGCACACCTTTAGAGAAAAGAACACAGAGATTAGCTATAAAAAAGTGCTTCAGAATCACATCTATGAACCTTAAGCTGTTTCCCTTGTAGAGAATGAATACGTGATGGTAAAGAAGGAAGAAATTTCCCAGGACACCTATGATCACCTGACACAAGAAGATTGCTCCTATTGCCAAATCCTTGGAATATGTCTCATCATTTTCATATAAACTTTCATTTATATAGTGTTCACATTCATTCCTCTGCATAACATGGTTCATTGTAATGATATTAGACCAAAATCACTTTGTTAGTTTCCTCTTTTGGAGTTGCAGAAATCTGAAGAAGCACAAGGAAATGAAGAGAATTTTCAGCACGTTTCATCGGGAAGTCATCACTAAAGGTAACATGGTGTTAACCTGGGGGAGAAATGAAAAGTGACAGCATAACACAAAAAATATATTAGCCAAATTTATCAATAAATTTTGAAATTAATCTTAGCTTTTTTGTGAATGAAAACCTCAG
>NW_004524782.1:3119649-3130580 GCF_000260255.1 Octodon degus
AATAATTCTTAGAAACACACTAATGTTATTGGTGAAATTGCAAATTATAATAAACTAAGAAGTATTTTCAGAAAAAGATGAGAATAAGTTCTTTGTAGTTTAAGAACTCATACAATATGTTCAATGCTATTACTAATCAGGAAGTTGAAAGAAACTACTAGATGGTAATATGGCACATCATTCAGAAATCTGACATGATATGGCAAGATATATCAGATTTTGTAAGAATATGGACATCCTAGAATAGTTATCTTCTGTGAAAATCAGAAAGAATGCAAATTTTCAGACAATTGTTCAATAGTACTCAACTAAGTTTATGAGTCACATAAACATGTATGTAAAATATATAGTTCTGTTGCAATTATTTCATTTCTTTGAGTTCGTTCCACATAGATTCTTATATGGATCACAAAAAGACAAGCTACCTGCAACTCTATATACTCAAACTGTTACCAATAATCCAACAATGACACAAATTCCATACCCATTAACAGTATAAATAATTTAATTATTTTTTCATATTTAGGCAGTACAATGCTACAGTCTCTGCCGAAGAATACCATGATGAATGCTAAATAACAAAGAAAGATGACCCCAAATTTTGCACAATGCAAGCAAATGCTGTCTGTGGAAATACTACTGAATTTCATTTCTATAAAATATCAAGAAGGCATTAGTGTTCTAAAACTTAAATGTCAAAATAGGCATACTTCCACATACAAATATTCCACTGCTACACACATATACACATATCCAACACAAGTATAACCTTACTGGTAATAACCAAGATTAGGCAGAAAGAGCTTCAGACTAAAGACAAAATTGATTTTTGGTCTATCTCTCCCATGCACAGCTGTATTTCTTTAATGAAATTCCACTGAGCTGTGACCTTACAAATTCCAATGCATCTTCCGTTCTTTCCACATACATGCTATTAGGTAAAGTCAGAACACATATCTGGGAAAACTGAAGACACTACAGTGTGTGTGACTTGCTGCTTCTGTCACACACGATGAAAGTCACAGAAGTACAATTAGTGATGATGAACCTTAAAGCGCAGCTTCACAAAATCGCAGCAATGTCATGTCTATTGACCCCTTGATTTTGTTATGGAAACCAGCACAACAGTGCCTTTAATTTCCTTGGATTTGTTGTGGTCTTTCTGATGTTTGAAAATCAAAAAAAGAAAAAATATCATTTTATGAATAATGCTGAGTTTAGTAAATTAAACTGAACAAACCAATGTAATTCAGTGAATTTCTTTACTACATGTTGGACTTCCTGGGCTCATGTTGATGAGGACCTCAAAACACAGGTGGTCTGAGTGCAAATGTTTTAATCCAGTGTCCTTGACGAAATGCTTTGGCCTGGCCTATGTCTGCCAGTGTCTTGGTACAGATTACAGAGTTGTGTTGAAGCCACTTTAAAGCAGAGTGACTAACTATTAGTTGTTAATGAAGATTGACAATGCAATCTGTGGAAGTTTTCTGTACAGAAGTGCAATTAAGTAGGCCAAATGGTAAAACCGATAGAAATTCCCTAGGTTTCCAACTACGGTGTGAAATGCCTGGGCCATTTCATTTGCAAATTCTTGGGTGGCATAATGCTCATTCCAACTGACTGAGATTAATATTTAGATTCGAGTATGCCACAGGCAATGTGAGCTGTAAGCTGCACTGGTCATATCCACAAGAAGCCACTGGTTGCCATGTGAAATGTTAATTTGAATAATTTTTTCACATTTTTTCCTAAAGTTGAACACATAAACTTAAGGAGCATTTTAAAATGCTTCACTGCCACAATGCCCCACAAATTACACTTTCTATAGTTTTCATAATATTATTTTATAAACTTTGATATAAATCTTCCTTTAAGGAACAAATAGCTTAGATTCAGAAAAGTAATTCTGTGCCTCTGAGATTGCCTCTATTTAGGACAAAGTAAGAAATCAAACATTCAGAGTTGGTTTGAATGTTCTAATTACAGACTCATTCAATAATCTTGACCATACGCCATTAAGATTCAGTTGGTCTGAAGTCGACAACATATTATTTGGTAATAGATTCATTTCTTAGCATTACAAGAACAAAACTATTACGTTACCCAATAGTCTAGCAAATAAGTGTAATATTACTGTGATATAAATGTATTATGAATGAAATATTAGAATGTGATAAAGTAGTGGTAGATCAAAGGTTAATTTCATCATCCTCTTGTCATTTCACATTGATTTCTTACTGTACGAGTTAAGTGAATTTATCATGCAGGAATAATAGTTGAAGAATTTTGAAATAAAAGGAATGATGGGATATAATCTTGAGAAAATAAACTCTCAAGCATGGTGGATGTTTAAGTCATAGGAAAGTGAACTTTGTACAATTCAATGGCAAAAAATGATAGAGAAACATGAAATTAATAGTCCAGTTAAGATATGTCCATGAAGTTTGTGCATACATGTCTCAAACATACACACACAAATGGTCCACACATACATAAATCAGTGCTAATATCAGGAATAAGTAAGGTAATAAGAAACACATAGCACAATGAGTATTAGAAAGAATAAGAATAATATAAGGGTGCCCATACTTTAGAGAAATCGGAACACTGTGCATTGTCAAGAAGAATGAGAATATTTTAGAGTCCAGAAAACACCACGCGTATTACACAAAGGAGATGGTTATTCTATGTTGTCTAGCAACTACAATTATATAAAAACATATTGAAATAAAACTTTTAGATATTAGATCTGTCATGCAGATTTCAGCACTAAACACAATAGCCAATATGAGGAAGCACCCTGACTTACCCGTGATGGATAAATGGACCAAGAAAATTTGTGTGTACATAAAAGAACTATTATTCATCCTGCACACATACAGAAAATTACAAAGAATGCAAATGTAACAACATAGATGCAGCTTAAAAATATTATGTAGACTAAAAATTGGCAGGCAAAGGAAAACAGAGTCAGAGATCTCACTGACATGTGCTGTCTACGACACCCACTAATACAGAAACCAAGAATAAAAGGGTAGTTACTGAGGGCTGTTGAAG
Source organism: Octodon degus (assembly GCF_000260255.1). Classification (NCBI taxonomy): domain Eukaryota; kingdom Metazoa; phylum Chordata; class Mammalia; order Rodentia; family Octodontidae; genus Octodon; species Octodon degus. Next base: position 3,122,707 of record NW_004524782.1, read on the forward strand.
AGCGCAATGGGAGTTGCTAGTAACAAAGTCTCCTGTATGCAAGAAGAAAAGTTTCGAGAGCTCCTTATGATTCTACATGCATAGATAACATTTGATTAGACACTCAAAGTTTGCCCTGGGGCAGAACTCATGAGACTTACTCTTACAACACACTATGGAAACACTTCTATACAAAGGTTGGGGATGCAGCCCACTTGTAGAGTGCTTATGTAGCATGTGTGACGCTCTGAGTTTGATCCTTTTCATTGTAGAAAAGACATGACAGTTGTAACCTATTTTACAGGACTGCTGAGGATCCAACACGCAGCACCACATATGCTACACAAATGCTCTGCCACTTCCACTATCTGATCCAAAAATAGGGTGTATTACTATCTCAAATTTAATACAAAATTTACTTGATCCCTACAGCTGTTGTCTGTATAAAACTATAACCAAATTTGATATTTGCTTAAATTCAGCTCTTCTGAATTGCTGAGGGGTAGCATTCTTCCCATAATCTAGGCACAGGTTATTCAGGAGATGGCAATTACTCTTTTAGCTAAGTCCAACATATATAAAAAGTTAGATATTTACACACTCACTTATATTTCAGAAATCACTTCAGGTATACATAAATTAAGTGCAAAATTATGTGACACTTATAACACTATTTGACTATTTCATAAGCATGAAGGGATGATAACCATCACGGAGAATCATTTAATTGCCTTTTCATTCACATAAATTTATGGAAAAAGTAGACACATGATTTCTACCATCCTAAAACATATACAAATCAATTTCATTATATTTGTGATTGTCCATTGATGCTTGTACTCAGCAAAGATTTCATTAAATGACATTGGAAACTGTCAGGAATTGGAATAAAGTTGCAGCACTCGTGTGTCTTTAGTGGCTTAGGTCAGTTTAAGGGACATTCCTCTCCACTGCCTGCCACTTCACTGGAGTTTTGCTGCCCCAGAATCCCTTTCTGATCACAAGCCCTTACAAGCCCTTATTCTCACTTTCTTTACTCACTAACTCTGCCTCTCAGACTGAAGTACAAACTCACCTGAGTTCTTGCTTCTACAGAATGGTGGCTTCAGGGTGCCAGCCAATAATGCAGGCAAGCAAGGACGCTTGTTCCTGATATAATTACTGTGAATCTGTGACTTCTGTTCTCCTCTGAATTGTAATTATGATTTTACCTGTTTTGACAATGACAGTGGAGTCTTGGGGTATCAGGGCTGTTTCTAAAGAACTTTTCCTGAGTTACCAAAGGTAGTTACAACTTTCTGGAAATCATCTCCAAGGAGACTACTGAAATGATTAGAGATAGTGCTTACATTCTCATAATCTGTAATGTTTGGAGTGAGCACAAATATGAAAGTGTCAAACTTGGAAAATGACAAAAAAGCACACGTGTTTACTTTACCTTTCTGAGATAATCTCTGGAAAATTCTACAATATCAGGGGAAAATAACACTAAAAACTCACAAAGTCTTTAATGAAATCTAGACAGAAATAGTATCCCCAAAAACATTCTTGAAAGCCATCACTACTGTGACCCAAAAATGAGATTATATTCCAACAAAATGAAAACTACAGTCCAATCTTGCAAATAAATATTGATGCTAAATCCCTCATCAACTTACTAGCAAACAGAATAGCACAAGGTATTTAAAAACATCATGTACCATGATGAAGTAGGATTTATCATAAGGATACAAAATTGTTCTATATATGTGTATCAATAAATACATCACATAAGCACAGACAAGGATAAAAATTTTGATGATCTCTATGTAAACATAGATGGCCTTTGACAAAACACACATCCATTCATGATTAAAAGCATGAAACAAATAGATACTGAAGGAACTTGTCCTTGGCGTTTTCTCAGGAACCTTATTCTGGAACCATATTGCTGTGGATGATTGTCAGTAAATCATCACTATGATAATAAAATGAGATTTTCTATGATTGATGGTGGTAGGCGTTTCATGTAGCTTCTGTTACCATATCTTTATAAGAATGATATGGCCATCACTATGACAAAACTAGTACCAATGTCACATTACATGGGGGGAAATTTGAAAACTCTCTCTCTAAAAAGAGAAAAAAGGCAATGATTTATACCATCACTGCTTCTGTTTAGAGTCTTAACCAAAATAATCAAGCACAAAAAAGAGATTAAAGGGGTATTGATAGGAAATGAAAAACTAAAAATATTCCGTGAAGATGTTACCATCTAATAAGTATGTGTTATATGAATTTGTAACAACAAGTATCTACAATTAATAGTCATATTTAACAATGTTTCAGAATATAATGACACAACTTTCACGTACACCAATAATGCACTGAGAAAAAAATAGGAAAAGAATGCCATTCACCTTAATGCTAGGAGAAATGGAATACTTGGGAATTAAAGAAATGCACAAAGTCAAAGACCTAGGCCATGAAAATTATATCACTCTGAAAAGAAAAATTTAGGGCAATCTCAAAAATTGGAAAGGCATCCATTGTTCCTGGATTTTTAGAACGAATAAGATCAAAACGGCTCTATCCTTTCAAAACTGATTTGCAAATGTAACACAATCCCAATCAAAATACTAACAGTGGGGCCAGGGAGATAGCTCATTGGAATGAGTGCTCCCCTGGCAAGTGCGAGGGCCTGAGTTCAATCCCTGGTTCTGCCAAAAAGAAAAAAAAAATACAGTATTTCTCAGTTCTAGAGAACACAATCCAAAAATTCATAAGGAAACAAGAGTAGCAAATCCCATTGTGCACAACAAAGAAAGAAGACAATATCACCACCCTAAATTCGAATGTATTCTTCAAGGCCACTGTAATTAAAATATCATTGTACTGGCACAAAAACATGCGTGTGGGGCAATGGAACACAATATGGAAGCAGAAACAGTGTCAGCCAGGCTCAGTTATTTGAAATCTGGCCAAAGTGTAGAGAGGAAAGATACCCTCTAAGAAATGGTGCTAGAAAAATTTGGTACCGATACACAGGACATTGCATCTCAACCCATAAGTCACCATGTAATAAATCAAAATAAAAATGAATCAAAGACCTAAGTGTCAAAACAGAAACGTTTAACCTGCTAGTAGTTAAAATGTTTAAAACAGCGGAAGACACAGGTGTAAAAAATATAATTTCTGAACAAAGCAGTAATGGCAGAAGAAATGATCCAAGAAGCAACAAATGGATCATAACAAATTTAAAAAATCTTCTGTACAGCAAAACACAATGAATAGAGTGAAGAGATCTCTACATATAAAGGTAAACTTATTTCAGTTATCACTTGGATAGATGAAAATCATGCTGAATATGAAAAAGAACTGAAAAATTTGAAACTCCCTCAAATAAAATCCGCAAATGAAATTGGGCAACCAAAATGAACAGACACTTCTCAGAAGAACAAGTGACAAATAAATGCATGAATATACGTTCAACATCTCAGTGCATCAGAAAATTACAAATTAGGGGCCAGGGAGATGGTTCAGTGGAATAAACACTTCCCTAGCAAGCGCAAGGGCCTGAGTTCAATCCCTGGTTCCGAAAATAAAATAAATATAAAATAAAATAAAATAAAATAAAATAAAATAAAATAAAATAAAACTATTGGGCAAACCTTTCTCCAGAAAGATTGATTATACTTAAAAAAAACAAACAAGAAAGCTGATGAGGATGTTTTGGGAAACAAATTATTTTATGTTTTTAATGGGAATGTAAAGTAGTAGAGTCACTATTTAAATCAGTGCTGTTATTCTCAACAAATCTAAAAGTAGAAATTCTATTTGACATAGGTAGCCTCCTTTTATAAATCTTCCCCTACATGTTAAACTCAGCATATTGCAGTGGTATATGTATTCCGATAGTCACAACAGCACAGAGCACAATAACTAGATCTTGGAAATAGACCATATGTCTGCAAATAATAGAGAACTACTTTTCCATAAAGAAAGATGAAATTGATCGATTGATAAGCAAATCAGTGCAACTTTAGAACATAATATCTAGTGAAATAAGTCAGAGCCAGAAGCTTAAATTTTGCAGTTTTATGATAAAACTCATGATATATATGTATATGTATATATCTTGCATAACAAATAATGTATTATATATAAATATATGTATCATGAATACATATTTATGTATATATGCAGAAAAAAGAGAGGAAGTGGAGGCAAACTAGAAGATTAAATAAATAGAAAATGGTTGAATAATTCCCCAAATTATCTATACCAATTTTTTTCTTTAATAATTTAACATATGCCCTAATTTGTTTCATTTGTACTAACAGTTTCTCTTTCATTTTGGAAAGAAGTTATGTGTTTTATATGTTTATTTATTCTTTGTAAGACAATGTCTTTTAAGAATTCAACTCCATATAATAAGTCACTCGTTCTCTGAAAAGTATGTCACAAAGGTATTCATTATTTCAATCCTCTAATTGTTTTATTTTTTATTATTTATTTTATTTTATTTTATTTGCAGAACTGGGGATTGAACTCAGGCCTTTGCACTTGCCAGGGAACGTTTAATCCACTGAGCCATCTCCTCGGCCCCCCTCTAATTGTTTTATCATAAAATATGTTTTAGTTCTTTGTAGAAGAAAGAAGAGTGATTTTTATATTTTTAAATTTATATATACCTTATTAAATTAAAGAATAACTTTCTCACATTCTATAGGTTGTCTACTTTGTTCATTTCTTGCTTAGATTTTTTTCTTGTCTCTTTTTCTTTTCTTTTCATTCTTTTTTCTTTTTCTTTTTCTTTTCTTTTTGTTCAGGGCATCACTACACAGCTCAGACTCATAGTGATGCTACAGTTTTCAGCCTCCCTAGTGCAGGGATTACAGGTGTGCACCACTACACCCAAATGCTCTTTGCCTTTTATTACCTTTTCCTAAAAAATGTATTTTACAGAGAGTATAGTAATAGTTCATGTAGAATTAGAAACAGTGCACATTTTGAACAGGATGGCAGGTATTTAAAGCATGATTTTTTTGTATTACACATTGTTGTTCTCAATCTAATTGCTCAGTTCACAGATATCAGCTCACAGTTAGTCAAGGTAAGTTAATTCTACACATTAACTGTTATTTTCAACGAACTGATGGAAATTCTTAGTACAATCACCTCAGCCTTCTTGCACGTATTTCCCCCTACCTTTTTCCTTTCTTTTCTCACTTCTCTACTCTTCATTGTTTAATCCTCAAATTCTGTTTCATTCTGTTTAAGTATATCTTGTATACCTTTCAGTTTTTATTATTCCTGTGGGGTTCTTACACTACAGAGACAATACGATATTTACACTTGTGGGAATGGTTCATTTCACTTATGAGTATAGCCACAAGTTGTATTCACTTAAGTATAAAGGCTTTGAGCTTGTATCTCTTTATAGATGAGTAAAATTCCACTGTATAAAATATATTTTTCATCCATTCCTCAGGCAATGGGCATTTTGATTGCTTCCAAGATTTGGCTATGATAAATTTTGCTGCTATAAACATGGTTGCACATATATCATTATGATATTATGCTTTCTGTTCTACTGGGAAAAAATCCCAGAAAGGGAATAGCTGGGTTGAATGGAATTTCAAGTTCTTATTTTTTGAAGAGTCTCTACACTGGCTTCCATAATGGATGTAACAGCCTACATTCCCACTAGCAGTGGTGAAGAGTTCCTTTCTCCAACAGACTCTCCATGGTTTGATGTTAGTTGACTCTTTATGATAGTCATTCTTCCTGGGGTGAGATGGCATCTCAGTGTTGATTTAATTTACATTTCTTGAATGACAATTGATGCGGAGCATTTTTCATGTGTTTATTTGCCTCTTATATTTTCTCCCCTCAGAAGAAATTCATCTCATGTGTCCATTTTTTGATAAGGTCTTTAAATCCCGGGGCCCTAATATTTTTTCGTTCCTTATCTATTCTAGCTAGAAGACCTTTGTCTGAGTGATTATTGGTTAACATTTTTTCCAAATTTGTGGGTTGTTTTCACTCTGTTGGTAATTTCTTTCGATGTGCAGAAACTACTCAATAAGAGGGAGTCCCAGGTGTAGACTCTTCCAAGTATTTCCCGTACAGTTTCATTTTGGTTCAAGAACTGTTTGCCTACCCCTGTTTCTTGAAGATTTCATCAATTTACTTCCATTAGATTTAGTTTATGCTTAAATGATTAGATTTTTATTCCATTTTGACTTCAATTTAATGCATGGTGATAGACCCAGGACTAGTTTTAGTTTTCAGCATGTTGACAGCTGGTTTGTCCAGTGCCACTTCTTAAAGAAGCTATCTTTCTTCCAGTGAACATGTTTGGCCAATTTGTCAAACATAATATAGTGGAGTATGTTTGTACTTGTATCTGCGTTTTCTAACCCGTTCCATTGATGTTCCAGTCTACTTTTGGCCAGTACCATGCTGATTTTACCACAGTACCTTTGTAATATACTTTCCTTTTTTTTTTTTTTTTTTGGAACAGGGAATTGAACTCAGGCCCTTGTGCTTGCCAGGGAAGTGCTTATTCTACTGAGCCATCTTCCCCCACCCCTTTGTGGCATAATTTCTAATCAGGGTTTGTAATGCCTCCTGCCTTGCATTTGCTGCCCAATACTGCCTTTGTTATTCTATGTCTTTTTTGGTTCTAAATAAATTTTAGGAATGATTCGTCTAGATCAATGAATCATGTTGACAGTAATTTGATAAGGATTGCATTAAATCTTTATACAAATTTTGCAACTATGTCCATTTTCACAATGCTGTTTCTTACTATCCAGGAGCAAGGAATACCTTTCCATTTTCTGAAATCCTCTTCAATCTCTTTTTTCAGAGTACTATAATTTTCATTGAAAAGATCTTTTGATGCTTTAGTTAGATTAATTTCTACGTATTTCATTTTTGGGGGTGCTATTGTAAAGTGTATTGTTTCTTCAATTTCTCAGTCAGTGTGTTTGTTATCTGTGTAGAGGAAAGCTATTGACTTTTGGGTATTGAGTTTGTAACATGTTGTTTTACTGAATTTGTGTATTAATTCTAGATGCTTCTTGGTGGAGATTTTTGGGGCTTCCAAGTAGAGTATCATGTCCTCTGCAAATAATGATAGTTTAGTTTCTTTACCCATTCTTATTCATTTTATTTCTCTCTCTTGTCTACTGGTTCTAGCTAATGTTTCTAGAACTATATTGAATAGAAGCAATGATATAGGACAACCTTGTATTTTACATGATTTGAGAGTAAAATATTTCAGGTTTTTCCCTATTTAGAATTATGTTGGCTGTTGGATTGTTGTTGATGGCTTTTATCAATTGTGGTAGAGACCATTAATTCCAATTTTTGTAAGGCTTTGATCATGAATGAGTGCTGGATTTTGTCAAAACCCTTTTTTGCATGAATTGAGCACCAAGATGAGATATCTGCACTTACTGCCTCAAGGGCATAAGATTGATACATAGTAGAAGACAAATATTTTTGTAATATACTATATAAACGTTTTTGTCATGGAATGGGGTGGAAATGGATGGCTTGTTACATGACGCATTAGCATAGTTTATGTAAGCTCATTGGGATCAGAAAGGACACAATTAAAAAAGCAAAAATCTCTGAGGAGTATCTGCTTTTAATTCCATAGATCATTGGACAGAAGATTCTACTCCATTCTATATTTTTGCATTCCAGGTCCATGAGAACTTGTGTTCACTATTTCACTCAGATTCAATGCCAACTTTGACCAGACTCTCTCCTCACCTCAGAGAGAAGAATAATCTCTCATCTTAGAGCATGACAACATGAGCACAGGGGAAGTACAGTGTTTTTCTCCCTGATAAAACTATCAAATTTGTAGGCACTTAGTTAGCACAATGAGCAAGATT
>NW_004524782.1:3132442-3138652 GCF_000260255.1 Octodon degus
ATTATTCTTATTTTTAAATATTTTTTTATTTTTTCAATCTTTTTTATTTTCATGTTCTGGGGGGATTTTAAGTTTAATATATCAATACTTGATGGAAAATGTCTGTTCCATGTTGTATTTAACATGTTTGATATTCATACAGATCATGAGGTTAAGCTCAACTGCCTATGTTATAGGGTAATAACATCATTAAGATTTTCTTCTGGAGGGTTAAAAACTTAAGTTTGCAGACCAAAAAACAGAGAAAAAGAAGGACTTCTAGGACAATCAATGTTTTGGCCCTTCCCTTCTGAGGTCAGTGAGGACTCACAACATAGGAGAAACCGTACTGTAACTCAGTTGTGTCTCAAATTTAATGACCAAGGATATTATGGGGCCACAGAGGAAAGTGATTGATTATGTAGAGTGTGCCTAAGGAGAGTCACATGGAGAGAAAACATTCTCACAGGCTTTCACAGAGAGCAAATTGGTCAAGCAATGGCCATGACTCATCCATATGGCTTACACTGACAAAGGATCTACAAACGTACAGTATAGAGTTTCAGGATAAATCCTGAGGGGATTTGACTGATGTTATCAGATACAAAAGCTGCATTTCTGGTTATATAGGTGTTGCTTTATCTTCATCTTAACCATCCAGTAGAAAAGTATAAAAACGAGGTACAAAAAGTAAAGCCATATTAATACACTGAGCTAAGACATTAGTAGTCATTTATCTGTAAGATATTGCCAGTCTTAAGGATAACCCACTACTATTTTGGACTACTGGGCTATATTGGAATATATTGCTGAATTCACGCACCTGCAATTTTTAAATGGCAAGGGAATACACATCTCTGACAAAATTAAAACAAAAGATGGAATACAAATGAAGGACCATTTTGTATGTGTATATACAAAATAGTTAGGATAGATATACAGCTACTTTTGCTTAATTCAATGAGAAGAACAATTTGTACTAATAGTGTTTGGACCGAATATCATGTCTGCGTCTTGTACTATGAATTAGCACTACGAATACCACAATGTACAATGGTATTAATTATTGAAACTGTCGTGAATATCAGTTTTGAAACTATCCCATTGCTATTTGTTTCTCAATAAAATTATGAAAAAAATAATAAAAGGAGCAACAATGGGTATTTTAAAGAGTTTTGAAAGAAAACTAATTTAAAGAAAATAAAAGAAGTTAAATGGCCATTATTGACATATGACATGATACTCTACTTAAAAGACCCAAAAACCTCCAGCAGGAAGGTAATAGAATTAATAAAAAAAAATCACTAGCTTAGTAGCCTCCAAAGTCATTACCTAAAGGCCCATAGCATTTCTCCACACAGAGAAGAAACACAATGAAAGAAATTAGTGAAACAATAGCCTTTAAATAGCATGTCAAAAATGAAATGCTTAGGAATTAATCTAACTAAAGAAGTAAAAGATGTATTCACTGAAAATTATAGTACTCTGAAAATAGACATTGAAGAGGATCTGAGAAAATGGAACAGTATTCCTTGTTCCTGGTAGGAAGAATTAACATTTTGAAGATGGACATATTCCCAAAATTAGCATTCAGATTTAATACAATCTCTATTAAAATACCACCAAAATACCTCATAGACCTAGAGAAATCATTCCTCAAATTTATTTGGAAATATAAAAGACCTAGTATAGCAAAGCCAATACTGGACAACAAAAATCAAAGGAGGAAGCATTACAATCCCTGACATCAAATTATACTATAAAGCTACAGTAATAAAATCAGGATGGCATTGGCAAAAAATTAGACTGGAGGTTCAGTTGAATAGATTAGAAGATTCAGATGCAAGTAGAAACACACTCAGCCATTGTATCTTCAACAAAGGTACCAAACATGATTACTGGAAGAAAGATATCCTCTTTAACAAATGGAGATGGAAAAACTGGCTCTCTACATGCCAAAAACTGAAACTTGACCCAGTTCTATCACCATGAACTAAACTAAGTCAAAATGGATTAAAGATCTAAGCATTAAAACAGAAACACAAAGCTCCTGTTAGAGAAAGTAGGTGCAAATCTTGAAGACATTGAGGTAGGCAAACAGTTCATGCACAAAATATAAACGTCATGGGATATACTTGAAAGAATTAAAAACTGGGACCTCCTCTTATTGAGAAGTTTTTGCACGTCAAAAGAAATTGGCAAGAGAGTGAAAAGAAAACACACACAAAAAAAATTCTTAACTAACCAGCACTCAAACAAAGATCTTCTGTCTAGAATTTATAGAGCACAAAAAAACACTAGGGACCCCAAAATTTAAAGACCCAGTACAAAAGTGGCTATCTGAGATGAACACACACTTCTCAGAGGAATATATTGTAAAAGCTAATAAATACATGAAAAAAATGTACCACATCAGTAGCCATGTGTGAAACGCAAATTCAAACAACACTGAGATCCCATCTCACTCCAGAAAGTCTCATAAAGAAATCAACCAACAACAAATGATGGAGAGGCTGTGGGGGAAAAGGAACCCTTCTTCCCTGCTAGTGGGAATGTAGACTGGTATAACCATTATTGAAATCAGTGTGGTGACTCCTCAGAAACATGAGATGGGAGATCCCATTCAATCCTGCTATTCCCCTCTGGGAATTTTCCTGAAAGAACTAAAAACATCATGTCACAGGGATATATGTGTGCCTTTGTTTATAGAAGCACAATTTGAGATAGCCAAATCTTGGAAACAACCAAAATGCCTGTCATCTAATCTAATGAATGGATGAAAAAGATATTGTGTTTTTGTACAACGGAGTATTACTCAGTTATTAAAAAAATAAACTTGATACTTTCATTTATAAGTGGATGCAACTTGCAGATATTCTCATAAGTGAAATAAACCAGACCCAAACATGTAAATATAGTATAGTATCACTAGTTTAACAATTCAATGGGCCAGGGAGATGGCTCAGTGGAATAAGCACTTCCCTGGCAAGCGCAAGGGCCTGAGTTCAAAGTTCAATCCCTGGTTCTGCACAAAAAAAAAAAAAACCTCAAAAGAAGAAATAAAAATTGAAAGCTATAACACAGTTAAATGGTAAGAACTTAAGAGTTAAACAATTAAGAGAGAAAGACAGAATTCAGAAATATACTAGGGGAAAAAATATACATTTACCTAAAGAAGATGATTAAGGCAATTGGCCTAAGAATCTCCACCAGATTTTTGAAAATAGCAGTTAATGGGTAGAATTCTTACACTACCTAACTCTATATGCTGATATCTGTCAACTAACACTTACAGTGAGGATGGTAATATGTATACTAAAGCCATACTTGAAATACCTGTCATTTTGGTCTTCTCAATGCGTATTACTCCAATATCATATCAACTATTGCCACATTCTCTTTAAAGCAAATGTTTGTTAAGAAAAAAAAAAGAAGAAAAGGTAATAAAAGAAAACAAGAGACAGAATATAGAGTCCTATGATTGTCCTTCTGCAATGTTTCATATGGTTTAATTTCTAAATTTCTGTTAAAAAATGTATGTTTGATTTTTTCCATTCCATAGGGAGTTTAATTTTAGAATGTCCATGCTGTTGGAAAATAGCAGCTCCATGGTATGTCTCAGGTGTTTGATACTCAGACAGATAGTGATGTCAAGCTCAACTGTCTCTGTTACAGGGTTATAATATCACTGAGCTGATCTTCTGGATATTTAGCTACTAAAGTTGGAAAAAAATTAGAGGAAATACAGGTGCTACAAGGATAGACAATATTTGTTCCCTAGACCTTCAAGGTTAGTGAGGACTCAGGACATAAGAGAACCTGTGCTGTTACATCCTGTACCTCAGTGGTGTCCCAAATTTTCTGATCAGTGAGATCATTTGGCTACACAGGAAAGTGTTGGACTATGTAGAGTGTTTCTGAGAGTCACCTGAAGAGAAAAATTTCTCTCAAGCTTTCACCGAGAGCAAATTGATCAAGCAATTGCTATGACTCATCCAGGTGGCTGACACTGACAAAAGACAAACAAGGTGCTGTAGAGGGTTTCAGGATAAATCCCAAGGGAATTTGACTGAACTTGTGAGATATAAAAGTTAAATTTTTAGTTATATGTCTTGCATTAACTTGCTTTAACCAATCAGCAGAAAAGTATAACCAAAGGGTATAAAAAGTAATGCCATATTAGTATACTTTGATGTAAAAGCCTCAAGTTAACAACTTCTGACAATTTTCAATTCTGCTGATAACCCACTACTGTTATGGACTATTGGCCTATATTAGGTTATTTTGCTGAATTCAAGTACCTACAATCTTTAGACTGGCTTCATGCACGAAAAGGTCTTTTAAAGACTTCTCCAAATACATGTTCTGTAACTGCAGTGGAACACCAATCTCCAACATAACAAAGTGCAACAGGGCTAGTGTTGGGAGCCACAAAGCTAGGAAATCGATCTACTCTGTGTAGGTGGGACTTGGCCCAGTACCTCAAGCAAACAAGCTACTTCAGTCCTGAGATGCACATCCTGCCTGCTTAACGTTAGTTATCAGTTGCTAGACAACCAGTTTCATGCGTTACTAATGTCACAAAAGTGTAAATAAAGGACAGTTTTGTTGTGAAAAAAAGAGGAAAAAATATATATATACACAAGAGAGTTGAGATAGATATACAGGTACTTTCTCTTAGTTTGTTGACAATAAAAGCTTGTACTAATAATTTTTTGACAAGATATCATGTCTCCATTTTGTCGTTTGAATAACTACTAAGAAGAGAATAACATGCAATTTATTAATTATTGTAAACATCCTACTACCTCTTTTGAAACTGTTTCATTGCTATTGTATTTGTGTTCCCCATTAAAATGAATTTAAAAACATAATTAAAAATGAGAAAATAAAGAAATATTACATTACCATTTTTAACAAAAAGAAAGTCAACATGTGTGTCATTCACAGTCATTTAATTGTGTAGAACCTCCTGAAAGCACACAATATGATAAACAGTGAACAAAGAGGACACAGACACGACATAATATTTCATGAGCCAAAATTTTCATTAGACTTTCCTTGATAGCAGAAAACACTGTATTTGGATCTAACTCATAAAAGCATTCACAAAGAAGACAACAAAATTATTTTAGAAGCCAAGGAGAAATGATCAATCTGTAAGATGTACTTTCACACCTTATTGAAAGGTAAGGTATGTATTTTCAGTGAGAATCACAATGGTATGTTTTTTCCTGTAAATTTTTTTAAGTGCCAAAATTCAACATATATATCAATCCTTAGTTTAATACTCAAAAAATCACTTCAAGAACATCTTTCCCCATTACAACGTTATTTCATCTCTTCTGTTTTTCAAGACTTTGTTTCTGTTAGTGTCAATTGTTTCAGGTTCCAGGGAGGCCAGGGTTCATCATGGCCATGGAAATCGATGCATTTGTAGAAGAGGATTTGGGATGCTAGGTACAGCACTGATTGATCTTATGTTCTTGAAACAGAACTGACTCTGTGCTCACAGACATGTCTCTCTATTGGCTCTGCCTGCCTGAGAAGTCCCTTTGGATCAATCTGATTTTAGGGATACATGCCCAGAATTGTGGCAGAGATTGTGTTTTCTTCTGCTCTTTCATTATTTTTTGTTTGTTTTGTTTTGTTTTGTTTTGTTTTGTTTTGTTTTGTGCAGGGTCTCACTAAGCAGCTTGGACTCTTAGTGATGTTCTTGTTTTCAGGCTCCCAGCACTGGATTGCAGGCATGCACCACCACCCTTGGACTCAGTCACAGGCTTAGCATGCCTGGGAGTGGAGTCAGCAAAGCATGTGGTGCCAGGGGTGGAATCCTGGTTCCTGGACTTGCCTAAGCAAGTTCTTACTCTACAGAGCTATCTCACTGGCCGTGATGAATTTGCACTTTCTTGTGTTAATCAAGGAAACACTGGTTTTAAGTGACTTAGACTTTGTCAAGTCTGACAACTCTTTGCCTTTTCTAACAAAGAATGTACCCTTTCAAAAGTACACCCAAAAAGTGTAAAGACGAAATATAGGGAATAAAGCCATGCTGTTATGTTGAGCTGTGGGGGACTCAGGTCAATAATTTCTGACATTGCCAGTTAAACAGAGGACCCAATGCTATTATGGGCTACTTGATCTTTTAGAATATTTTGCTGAGTTTACACACCTATAATATTCAATAACGGAACTTAGAAAAAATGGGGTATACCGATGAATGTCCATTTT
>NW_004524782.1:3138752-3149263 GCF_000260255.1 Octodon degus
ACCACCAAAATTTTAAATATCATAATAACGCACATAATTACCAGTATGTGTGCTGACAGTGATGATGGTGATGGTGATGATAACATTTAAGCTCCCATTTAGCCAAGTACATTTGTTCACCATTCTGGTATTAAAGTCCAACTCCATGCTATTCATTAGATTCCTGGAATAGTTACATGTTGTTATGGTTAGCGCCTCACATAGTCACGAGATTGGATTTGAGATTAATTCATGATCCACTGGGATTACCAGTTTTAGTGCTGCTGGGATTATGGGTGTGAGTACAACACCCATCCTGAGGCAGAGAGCCTGAATGCAACTTAAGAGAGAAAACTACCTCTCTAGCCAATATCACTGCTACTGCTCCATTTTGCTCTCCGGTTTTTGCTGCCAACATGAAACGTTTCTCTCTGCCATGTGCCACTCTGCCCTGTAGCCAGCTCAGTTTGGACTGAAACCTCTAGTAACTGTGAGCTAAAGCACCTTTTCCTTCCTTCATTTTGGTATCACGTGTTCATCCCAGCAACAAGAGAAGATAACTGAGACACATGTTATACATTAAACAGCATCTCCCTTCCCTCCCCTAGACTGCTATTTGTAGGCACTGTACTACTCATTCTATAGCTGTGCATTTATAATGCTGTATGTGCAAGAGAAAGAACATGGTTATTGGTCATTCTCTGCCACACTTAAATAACTTAACATAATTCATACCAGGTTCATACATCATCAAGAAGCCAGAATTTCCCTATTCAAAGGAAGAATAATATTTCATTGAAGAAAATATATAAATCACATTTTTGTATCCATGCACTCATGATGGAAACTTCTTTAATTCTATATCTTTGCAACTGTGTATAGTACTACAGTGAAAAAAGATATGCTGGATTCTCATTGAAATACTGATCTGATTTCCTTGGGATATAAATCCAGAAGTGCAATTGCTGAATGAAATTTTAATTTGAATTTTTAAAGGATTGTTCTCTTGCTTTAAAGAGAATAAAAGTTGGAAAAATATTAGAAATAAATCAGAATTTCACTAAAGCCAATGATAAGAACTGAACAATGCTTGTTAAATTGCATATTGTTCTGTGGAAATTAGTCATTAAGATTACCCGATATAGGCATTCAAAATTTGGCCCAAAAATAAAGAGAATAAAAAAATTAAGCATTAAGTTTTATTCTCATTAGACTAGTATATATAGACAGTACAGTTATCTAAGTCATCCTGTGTATATGCATGCACTGTGACTTTCTTCCTTTCTCTTCCTTTCCTTTCTTTTCTTTGTTTCCCTCATCCCAGGTGTTCCATCCTTTTGAATAGTTTCTTTACCTTTCACTGAATGTATTACACCTTTTTGGATTTTAATTCCTTGTTAATGTTCTTACACTAGGGGGAAAATATGATGTTTACATATGTGTTTGTTTTATTTCACTTACAAGTATGGTCTCTAATTGCATCCATTTAACAATAAAATCCTTCAGTTTACCTTTCTTTCTACTGAGCAATTCTCTATTGTATCTGAACATACTTCTTTTTTATCCATTCCAATGTTATTAGGTATCTTGTATATCTCCAACATTTAGCTATGAATAATTGCACTGCTAGAAAAATGGGTGTCCATATATCACTGTTGTATGGTATTTCAGGTATGCTGTTAGAATGCTAGGAGGAGAATAGCTGAGCTGAATGGGAATGGGACCTGTAGTATCAGGTTGCTGTGGAATCTCCACACTGATTTCCACAGTGGCTGTTCCACTCTACACTCCCCACAACAGTGGAGAAGGGCTTCTCTATTGCTACAGCTCCTCCAGCATTTGTTATTGGCTGAATTCTTGACGATAGTTATTCATTCTGGGAAGAGGTGGAATCTCACTGCTGTAATTCACATTTCCTAAGTGACCAATGATGTTGGACATCTTTTCATATACTTATTTATCGTTTCTATTCCTACATCTTAGAAGTGTATATTTATCTCTGGCATCCATTTTTTATTGTGTCTTTGAATTTTGGGGTCCTGATTTTTAAAATTCCTTATATGTTCTAGATAGAATTTCTTTGTCTGGGGGACAGTTCACCAATGTTTTTTCCAATTTGTGAGTTTTGTTTTACTTTATTGGTGATTACTTGTGATGTGCAAAATGTTTTCAATAACATAAGGTTCGAATTATTTCATTGAAACTTTTCCGTCTTCTATTGGTTTACTTTGCATCATTTTACAGTTGTTGAATATTTTCTTCCTGTTTCCATATTATTTTAAGGGATCTTTCCTTTCTTGATTGCTAGTTGCAGTAGTCTTCAAGGTCTGAAGGTCTATCCTCACTTTCATTCAAACTGTTTCGCCAGATTTCAATGGAATTCTTAATATTCTAAATATCTGTTTCATACATGCTAGTTATTTCCTGGATTGTTTGTGCAATGTTTCCTTAAATTGTCTACCCTCTTCTATTTATTATCTGAGTCCTTTTGTTGTACTGAGAAATTCTTGAGTTACTATTTTCCTTTTTTTAGCAGAGTTTATTTTTGGTCTGCTGTCTTCTACAACCCAAGAGAAGTGTTTACTTACTTTATTGATATTGTTTCAGAAATTTTATATCTGTAAAATTTCATTTTCCATGTTCTTCTATGTCTGTAGTTTATGGACTTTTTCTTGGCAATAGGGGGTTGAAGATCTGATATTGAGTTTAATCCACCATTTTGACATTTTTGAAGCTCCCAAAATTCAATACAGATCAGCGATATTCCCTACAATAGTTGTGGGAGGGGATCACCCAGGCAGTGTTCATCCCTGTCCAATGCTGAGCATGACCACAGCAGTGGTGGGTGGGTGAAATGTGACACAACAAGAGTCCTGAAGCTTTCCAGCCTTTATCATTCCCCCTATGACTGAGGGGATTGTGAATCCTGGCTCAGTGAAGTTCTTCTGACAGTAGTAGTGGGAGGTAGCTCACTGAGGCTCCTGCCTGGAGGGGAGAGGGCGGGTTGAGGATCAGCAAGACTCCAGAAGCTGTCAGGAGCATAGCATGGGTTGTTTTTTATTTTGAGATGCAGTCTTCTACATAGCTTAGGATTGTCTTGAACTCACTATGTGCATTCAGCTTATTATGAACTTGAGATTATTTTCTTACCAAAGTCACTTGAGCCAAAGACTTTACAGGTGTGTACTACCATGCCTGATTTGGATACTTCATATTCTTATCCATGGATAATAAGCATAGTTACATAGCCATCCACAACACATGAGTTCCCTTTTCTCCCCCCTCTTCTAATACATGCTATCTCTTGTCTTATTGGTATGAACCACCCTAATTGTTTTGTGGTCATATCTCTTTGTGATTTGGGATAGTGCTCTGATGGTTAGTGATTGCAAACCTTATACTATAACTGCTGACCAGTTATGTCTTTATACTAATGTCTGTTGAAGGATCATGTCCAAATTTTGAAATTAATCTTTATTATACACATTCACGATGTACATATTAAAAGATCTATATTTTACATAGTATTAGAATGGAACAGATTAACATATGCATCATTGGATATATTTACTCATGTTTCTTTCTGGGAAAAAAGAGGATTAATCTACTCATTTAACATTAATTACAAGTACAATGCCTTCTTATTTGCTATAGTCCCCTCTGGTGCATTACATTTTCTGCCTTGCCTGCCCTGCATATTTCTGATTCGGTAGTTTTAGCAACTTCTCAGACAGGAAAATTTTCACATGAAAATCACATTCTGTGCATCATACTTCTACATATAATAAGTAGCTATATTTCGGCAATGGTAATCTACCCAGCTGGTGCTGCCTTCATATTGGCATGAAAATGAGAATAATGTTATATAGCAAATATAATTATGATTAAATCAGGCAAAATGAAACACTATTTGAGTTACATTGGAAAACATGCTAATTCTTTAAATATTTTATTTAAAAACATTTATGATAGTTAAATATACATTTCCATTAATCCCACTGAAAATATTCAGCATCCTTTCCCACACCTATATTGATGTTTTATGCATCATATGAAGCATTTCTTAAAGTCATTTTTTTCATTGTTTTTAGTTGAACCACCATAGATGACTCAATAGCCTGAATTAATTTAATATGTAGCTCTTTCCAGTCAGTGCCTAGCCCTTGCATATGTGTGAGACCTTCTACATGCTCATTTGATCCCTTTACACACAGAGCCCAGGCCCAGCTTCTGTGTGGGACCGGGAACTTCTGCCTGATTGCTGGATTCCTTTCCAGCCAGATAGCAGTCGCCACTCAAATGTGTATTGGCCCACTCAACCACTTCATGGATCGCTTTCTAGTAGCTCTTAGGGCCAGAATGTGTTGGGAACATCCATGCACACACGGGAACATCCTCCATCAGACAGGCCTCAAATGGAACCTTGTGGCAAAACTCCATGCAGTCGGGCTAGGGGCGAGAACCACTCAGCTAATCCAGGACCTGAACATCTTGCTAGAGGAGCACAGTGGGTTCACTGCCATGGGCTTCAGCAGGAAGAAACAGAGCACATCATCCACACATAAGCCAGGCACCTCTAGATGAGTTCAAACTTAATAAATCCAGAACTTGTAAGCTGAGACACTTTTCTAGATGCTGATCTATGAAAATATCCTGGAATTTTTTCTTTTGTTTGAGAGAGGGTGCAGCAGGTAACCCTGGTGAACTAGTCTGCCTGGAAGACACCATGAACATCAAGTGGCAGTGATCAGACTGATCTTAGGGGAACTAACTTAAATACAAATTCTCAATTTAATATTTGCTTAGCTACATAGATAAAATGTTTGCTCTTATTGTTTAAAATACAAACCCATTACTTACAAAAGTTTGTCAAATGCTAAATATCACTAGCCAATATTAATGTTCTTAAGTGTTGTTCTGTAAATACAGAACAGTAACTGCAATTAAACACATAATGTGTCTTGGGTAAGAATATCAGAAGGTGCTAAGGTAATAACTGCATCAAAAGTCTACACCAAAGTTCAGAGGACAGTGCTATACAACATGACAAAGAGAAGGAGTAAAATACATTCTTAGGCCCCAAGAACACCCAGGAAAAGTGCACGAGACACCAGCATGGAAGAAAATTGACATGAAACACCTGAAATCTCTCTGAAATAATAGTGTCTGAAGTAAAGAAACAACTGCAGAAATGTACAGAGAAAATCAGATCAGAAATAATCTCTGAAATAAAAAAGAAATGAAAGCTACAATGAAAGAATTGCTAAGTATTTCTAAAGAAGACAGTGATAAAAGATAGATGAGAACAGAAAAATGATGGAATCCTTGAATGAGCAATATAGCAAAGAAATAGAATGCATGAAACAGATTAAAAGAGACATATAGGAAATTAAAACTTGAAACAGAAGTTGGTAAAACAATTTGAATGAAAGCAAAGATAGAGATTTAGACCTTAAAGACAACATTGCAAATAGTGAAAAGGTAAGAAAATATCTCTTACAAAGAATGAGGAAACAGGAAAAAATAAATCAACATCTACAATACAATGCAAAGATGAACAACATGAAACTAATAGGCATCAATGAGAAACAAGGAGGCAATATAAATGATAAAATGAATATGGGCAGAACTAATAGCAGAAAACTTCCCACATATGGGGAAACAATCGGACATTCAGGCAACTGAACCACACAGAACTCCAAATAACATAAAACCCATTAAAAACACAAGACATATAATACTCAAGATCCCAAAAGTCCAGCACAAGAACCATATACTAAAAGCTGATAGAGAAAAGAAACAAATCATATTTAAAGGAAAACCCATTAGAGTAACGGCACACTTCTGCTAACAAACCATGAAGTCAAGAAGAGCATGGAGCTATTCAAGTCCTCTATGAAAAATATTCCAGCCCAGGTACCTATGCTCTGTAAAATTCTCTTTCAAGTTTGATAGAGAAGCTAAATACTTCCATGAGAAGGAACAGCTAAAGAATTTCATGACGGCAAAGCCAACTCTACACAGACTACTACAAGATGTTCTAGAGAGGGGCAAAAATGAACAGAACTCCATGAAGAGAACAGAAGGAACACACTATACAGAGTGAGCCATTAAACACAGGAGAAAAAGGAGTAAACAACAGCAGGCATGTAACATGGCAATCATAAGGCAATGCATCTCAATTATAACTATGAATGCAAATGAACTCAATTCACCAATTAAGAGCAATAGACTGGCACAAAGGATATGGAAACAAAATCCAACAATATGCTGTATATAAGAAACATGCTTAACTCATGAAGAAATTTAAAGACTCAGGGTCAAAGGATCAAAAAAATACTACATACTCCACCACCACAGGCTAAAGCAGGGGTAGCACTCCTATTCTAAGACGCTCTCAACTTCAAACCAAGAATGATCACATGAAGTAAAGAAGGCCACTATATACCGGTTCAGGGAAAAGTGCAAGAGGCAGTGGTAACACTGATAAATATGTATTCACCAAACATGGGGGCACACAACAGTATAAGACAAATTGTAATGGACATGAAAAATCTAATATCCAATACCACAATCTCAAGAAGACACACTAACACCCCTTTATCGCAAAGGATAGATCGAGCAAAAAAAATTGTTAAAAAGAAATAACAGAACTCAATCAGAGCTTGGACCAAATGGACTTAGTGGACATATACAGTGTTCCACCCAATGACAGCTGAATGCACATTATGTTCAGCTGCACATAGATCATTTTCTAAAATAGACCACATAATATTCAATACGTCATGCATAAGTATATGCAAGAAAACAGAAATTATTCCATGCATATTATCTAACCACAGTGCAATAAAATAGAAATAAATGACAAAAGAAATGATAAAAAACACAAATACTTGGAAATTAAACAATACTCTACACAGTACAGATGAAATAAAAAAAGAAATTGAACTATATCTCCTATTCAATGAAATCTCAAGCACAACTTATTGGACTGAATGGAATGCTTTGAAAGCAGTTCTTAGATGGAAATTTATAGCTGTGAACGCACACATTATGAAAAAAGAAAGGGGAAAAAATAACCCCACTAACGCTGCACCTCTGACATCTATAAAAGAAAGAGCAAACCAAACCCAGAGCCCAAAGACAAGAAAAAAATCAAAGATTAGAGCAGAAAATAATTCAATCGAGACAATGAAGTCAGTTCAAAGAATTAATGAATGAAAATGCTAATTCTTTGAATGATTAAATAAAATTGATAAACCTTTAGCTAACCCCATGAAAAAGTTGAAACAAGAGATTCAATTACAAGCAATAAGGAATAAAAAGGGAACAATTACTACAGACTCAGTGGAAATTCAGGACATTATCAACAACTAATTGAGAATCTTACTCTCAGAGAAGAGAAGACACAGAAGAAATGGGCAGATTCCTAGAGAGGTAAAAATTACCAAAACTGAATCAAGAAGATATAACAACTCTCAATAACCCAATAACAGCCAATGAAATACGAAAAGAAATAAAAAGAAAAGTCCAGCTCCCGATGGATTCACAGTTGAATTCTACAAGAAATTTACAAAAAAATATAATACCTATACTCCTCAATCTCTTTAATGAAATTGAAAAAGAAGCAATCCTCCCAAAATCATTGCTGGAGGCAAGTATTATACTGATACCAAAACCAGGGAAAGACGCAACTAAGAAAGAGAACTACAGGCCGACCTCCCTCATGAAGAAAGATGCAAAAATCCTGAATAAAATCCTAGCAAATAGAATACAGCAAATCATCAAGAAAATTATACTCCATGAGCAAGTAAGATTCATCTCAGAGATGCAAGGACAGTTCAATATATGTAAATCTATGAATTTAATGCACCATATCAATAAAGCCAAATACGAAAAACATGAGATCATCTCAATGGATGCAGATGCAGATAAGACTTTTGACAAAGTCCAACTCTCATTCATATTCAAAGTCCTACAGAAAATTAGAATAGATGGCCTCTACTTCAATTTGATACAAGCCATCTAATGGCTAACATAATTCTAAAGGGGGGAAAAACTGAAATCCTTCACTCTCAGATCTGGTACAAGACAAGGATGTTCTTTGTTACCACTCCTGTTCAATATAGTTCTGGGATCATTAGCTAGAGCCATTACACAAGAGAGTAATAAAGGAGATAAGAATAAGTAAAGAAGACATGCTATCATTATTTGCAAATGACATGATACTTTACTTGGAACACCCAAAAAAACTCCACGAAGAAGCTACTAGAATTGAAACACAAATTCAGTAGCATAGCAGGATACAAAGTCAATACGCAAAAGTCAATAGCATTTCTCAACAAAGATGAAACACATGGGGAGGGAAATTAGTGAAAAAGTACCTTTTGCAATAAGACTGCTGAAAATGAAATACCTTGGAATTAATCTAACGAAAGAAATCAAAGATCTTTTCCGGGAAAATTACACTACTCTGAAAAAGGGAGATCACAGAGAATTTCAGAAAATGGAACCACAGGGGCCAGGGAGAGGGCTCAGTGGAATAAGTGCTTCCCTGGCAAGCACAAGGGCCTGAGTTCAATCCCCAGTTCCAAAAAAAGAAAAGAAGTAAAAGAAAACAGAAACACATTCCTTGCTCCTTGATAGGAAGAACCAACATTGTGAAGATGGCCACACTCCAAAACTATTGTAGAGATTTAATGCAATCTATATCAAACTATCAACAACATACCTCACAAAGCTAGAGAAATTGTTCCTAAAATTTGTTTGGAACTAGAAACGAGCTACAATAGCTAATGCAATCCTGGGCAATAAAAACAAGGCAGGAGGCATTACCTTTCCTGACTTGAAATTATATTACAAAGCTTCAGTGATAAAATCAACATTGTATTGGAAAAAAACACACCTGAGGATCAACGGAATGGGTTAAAAGATTCACAACCCTCCACAAACACACTGAGCAACATGATCTTCGAAAAACAGGCCAAATGTACTTACTGGAAGAAAGATATCTCCTTTAACAAATGATACTCGAAAAACTAGCTCTTTGCATGCTGAAAATTAAAATTGACAAAGGTCTATCACCATACACTAACCTAAAATCAAAATGGATTAAAGATCTAAATATTAAAACAGAAACAGTAAATCTCCAAGAAGAGAATATAGGAGGAACTCTTGAAGATATAGAAGTAGGAAAACAGTTCATGTACAAAAATAAAATTACACGGGTAATACTTGAAAGAATTAACAACTTGGAACTCCTCTTCTTAAGAAGTTTTTGCATGTCAAAAGGAATTACCAACAAAGTGAAAAGGTAATCCAAAAATTTAGAAAACATCTTAACTAATAAACACTCAGACAAAGGTCAGTTCTCTAGAATTTATGAAGAACTAAAAAATATTAAGGCCCCAAAATTTAAAGACCCAATCCAGAAATGCACATCCAAGATGAACACACACTTCTCAGTGGACAAAATTGTACAACCAAATAAATATATGAAAAAAGCTTCACCTCACTAGCCATCCGTGAAATACAAATTAAAACAACATTGAGATATCATCTCACCCCTGAAAGACTGGCTATCATACAGAAATCAACCAACAACAAATGTTAGAGAGGCTGTGGTGAATAACTAACCCTTGTCCATTCCTGGTAGGAATGTAGACTTGTGCAAACATTATGAAAATCACTGTGGAGACTCCTTAAAAATCTAGGACTGGAAATTCCATTCAAACCAGCTATCCCCCTATTGGGAATTTTCCCTGAGGAAGTAAAAATGTCCTATCATAGTAATACATGCGTACCTATGCTTATACCAGCACAATTTCTGATAGCCAAACCTTGGAAACAACCAAGATGCCCTTCACCAGAGGAATGGATGAAAAATGATGTGGTATTTTTATACAATGGAGTATTACTCGGTTATAAAGAAAGATAAACTCGAAACCTTTATATTTAAGTGGATGACACTAGAAGATATACTGATAAGTGATATATACCAGACCCAGATGTGTAAATATCATGTAGTCTCCTTAATGTAAGAACTCAAAAGAAGAAATGGAAGTAGACCGATATAATACAATTAAAAGAAAAGCAAGAATTTAAGCATTAATCCACTAAGAGAGGGCAAGGAGAAAAGCTAGGAAACATGACAGGGACAAAGTTATACATTTATATGCACAAGATAGGTAAGGCAATGATCCTGAGAATCTTCAGCAGTTTTTTGAGACTAGCTGTTAGTTGATAGGATTCTCACCCTGACTAACTATATATGCTGATACCTGTGAACGAAGCAACTGTATTGAAGACAGCAATGTGTGATACTAGGGTCATGGTTGGAATGCCTGTCATTCTGGTCTTCTAGATACATACTGCTAGTTGTCTCATAATGATTAAGGCCATCCTGCCTCTCAAGAAAATCTTTGTTTTAAAAAAGGATAATAGCCCAGTCCTAGCCCAGGTCCTGTGAGTGTTTGGAGAGCTTCCTGCTACCCTGCGCTGGCGGGACCAGTCCCAGCCCAGGCGCAGTGTGG
>NW_004524782.1:3159043-3166835 GCF_000260255.1 Octodon degus
TTTTAGAATATTTTGCTGAGTTTACACACCTATAATATTCAATAACGGAACTTAGAAAAAATGGGGTATACCGATGAATGTCCATTTTGTATTTGTGTATTCCAAGTGGTTAGGATAGATATATAGTTGCATTCTCTTAATTAATAGAATGACTTGTTCTAATGTTGTTTGTAAATAGCTTCACAAGTCCACTTCGTGTACAGCAATTAACCACTAAGAAGAATATATGCAGTGTATTATTTGTTGAAACTGTACTTCCGATTGGATTTGAAACTGTCTCATTGCTATCTGTTTATCAATAAAACTTTGAAAAAACAAAAAAAAATAGAAAAATAAAAAAATAAAACACTCATGCTTAATAAAAAAAGTACACCCATTCGCTGATGCTATTGCCTCAATCTCCTTTTATTGGACTTCTGTAAGGTGTAAAAGTACATCTTGATCATTAAGTTCATTGAATTAATGGATAGTTCTACCAGAACTACATTATGATATGGATAATGTCATCAAAGGGCTAATCTATTGAGCAGTGCATAGCTGAGTGAGCTCTTAGGAGTTCAAGGCAGGTTGGAGGAACTAGGTGAGAAGGGAGCATGATTTGGAATGATGTGCTTGATTCCCAATTTTTTGTCTTTTATTTTCTTATACTCTGTGTTTTGTGGCCACTAGACGTTCATAAGCTTTTCTCCATGATAGCTTTCTGGGATGCCACTTTGCAATATATCTCAACATGGTACTTCTATCTTTGATCCAGCTGAACATGGTACAAAGCTATGAGCCGTACTAAGTTTGTTCCCCTTTCAAATGTGTGTGGCTTGGATTTCTTCCCAGCAAAAGATACTGAGACATAAAAGATTGCTCTTTGCTTGACAGAAGTAGATAATTTTGCTGACATCATAGTCTGGTTTAGAAGGGATTCACTTAAGAAAGGCATGTGTATTGAAATCTGGGTGTCTAGTGTGGTCATGATGAGAAATGCTATGATATTTATGAAGACAATTTTCCAGTTCATAGGTGTGGTCTAGTCTTTGAAATGGTCATGGTACTCATGGGATTCTGGTGACTGCTTTTGAGGCAGTTTGCATAGCAGAGCAATACCAGACCTTGCTCCTGGTCATATCTACGATCTTTTCTTCTTACCATTATATCCTTTCCCGCCATGTTCTACAAATGTGACACAAGAACTGGGCAGAGATTGATGCATGCTCTTAAATTCCCCAACCATGAGATAAGTTAAATATTTTTTCTATGCAATGTGCAGAGCCCCAGAGATGCTGTCATAGACATGAAAAACAGAAAAGCATGCAAGATTTCTTGATCCAAATGTCTATGATGAAGATTCTCCATGTGGACTTGGAGGTTGCATTTTCAAATTCCTCTCTTGGGGGTTTCCTGATTGTAGCTACATCAGTTACCTCTCAATTCATTTTGGACTTCATTCCTATTCTGGAGATTTAAAGCTTACAACTTTAGGACACAAGGAACCAGGTAAACTCCTGTGGTCTTTCTGCCTTCCCTGCAACACCTAGAATTTGGTTATCATCAATATATTTATTGCAGGCTGGGTGTAGGGGAGTTAGATGTGGAGAACATGATGTCTATGTCATGTTTGAGTTATAAACAAGGATTTTTAAAGGAAATAAGTCACTTAGAACACAGCAAATGACATTTAAAATGGATGGAGTACACAGCATGTATACTACAGCTTGTACATGAGCCATACCAATGCTTAAGTTCAAATGTCTCCTGCTTCACACTTTGGAACTCACTAATGTATGTTGAGGATCTGAAGAGTCCTCAGGTTTTCTGTGAAGAGGAATAGTGCTACTGTATGAGACATGGGATGAGATAAGCTTGATAAGCTGTTTTGCATTTTTCTAGTGAAATACCTGAAGAGACATTTCATTTCATGTTCAACTGAACATTCACCATTTTGTGGCAAGGGTCATACCGTATTTACTTACAAGACAAAAACAATCTATTTTCAGTCATAACTGTCACTCTGCCTCTATAATGCAATGTACTTGGTTAGTGCAAGAAATCATGTACAAAGACTAATTTGCAAATCTAGTGCTTACAACTACCAAAAGACATAGTATAGACATACTGAATTTTATTTGTGTGGTGTCTTCTACTAATTACTTAATTTGATGTACTTTTCAAATATCTCCTGAAAGAAAGGATTTATGAAAATATTTCTATCAATCAATAAGGTGACTAAAGTTCAATTAAATTGTCCAGATTAAGACCTTAGTCAAATGGCTGTGTACAGCACAGTGTGTCCCACATCTAGGTCCACCAGCTTTCTTATGCCCATTATTCCTCTGCATCTTCTCCCTTCAAGAAGCTAAGAAATTGGTAGTTGATACATGAAAGATGTGTGGCCTCTTTTTGTGTGTCCGCATTACCTCTTAAAACATAATGATGAGTAAATAACAGGAAGTACTGCCCAAATATTACAGAAGTTTTGTGTTTCTTGCGCAGGCAAAACAGTGCCGAAATATAGAGGAATCTTGACTCATGATCAGAAAAGGACTGATCGTCGGGAAACACATGGAAATTACCTCAGAAGTGCTCACCAACCATGAACCGAGCTTATGAAGTATACTCATGGATGTGCGAAAGAAGGTAGAGACAGTGTAGAAAGAGAGGAAGGTGCTCACCAGTAGAAGGATGCTTTTTGTGGCTCTAGACTCAGGAGATCTGAGAGAGTCATTACTGATGTGAATGTTTTGAACCTGTTTCTTGTGTCTGTGTAGGATAAAAACCATAGAGACACTGGCCCAGACTGTAAGCACAGAAAAACAAACTTCAGGTACAATTACTAATGCTATGTAAATTGAGCCAATGACTACCCCGTAGTCAACAAGACAACAATATCCTGCATTTACTTTCTTTATGATGTTTTCACTATGACCTTTTTCAGACAAGTACCATGTGTAAACAGGAATAATTAAATTGAACACTATGTTTAAAATCCAGCAGAGATAAATGGAGAGGCTAGTGCATTTTAGAACTTTATTTTTGACATTTTTCCAACAGGAGTTCATGGGGCTGATCATGATATTTTGGGCCACACTCAAAACACACATGGTACCAATTGATACAGTTCTGCCCAATTTCTCAATATAAAAAAGAATTTTGCACACAAATTCACTGAAAAAATGATTCATCCCAAAGGCTACCATTGTGTATGGCACACCTTTAGAGAAAAGAACACAGAGATTAGCTATAAAAAAGTGCTTCAGAATCACATCTATGAACCTTAAGCTGTTTCCCTTGCAGAGAAGGAATACATGATGGTAAAGAAGGAAGAAATTTCCCAGGACACCTATGATCACCTGACACAAGAAGATTGTTCCTACGGCCAAATCCTTGGAATATATCTCATTTCCATATAAAGTTTCATTTGTATTGTGTTGACATTCATTCCTCTGTATAACATGGTACATTGTAGCGATATTATGCCAAAATAACTTTGTTTGTTTCCTCTTTTGGAGTTGCAAAAATCTGAAGAAGCACAAGGAAATGAAGAGAATTTTCAGCACATTTCATTGGGAAGTCATCACTAAAGGTAAAGTGGTGCTAACCTGGGGGAGAAATGACAAGTGACAGTATAACACAAAGAATGCATAAGCCAAACATCAGTAAATTTTGAAATTTATCTTAGATTTTTGTGAAAAAATTCCGCACCAGATTATATGTGAACAGATTTGAAATGTAAGTATTTTAGGGGGAACTCCCCGCTTAGGCCCCACTTTTGTCCCTCTCTTGGACAAGAGCTTTCTTTCTCTCAGTAAATATATTCTGCTCATAAAAAAATTAGAAATGCATGTATTTTAGATATAAATATATTCATTATTATAAATTATAAATTTTCTCTAATAAAACAATATTTCTTAGAAATTGACTAATTCTATTGTTGAAATTCAAAATTATAATAAAACTAAGAGGTATTTTCAAAAAAAGATGAGAATAATTTCCTTTGTAGCTTAAGAACACATACAATATGTTCAATGACATTCCTAGTCTGGAAATTGAAAGAAACTATGAGTTGGTAATATGACATATCATTCAGAAATCTGAAATGATATGGCAAGATAGATCAGATTTGGGAAAAATACGGATATCTCAGAACAAACGTTTTTTTTAAAAAAAATCAGAAAGTGTGAAATTATTCAGATAATTGTTTGATACTGCTCAGCTAAATTTATAAGATATATAAATGTGAGATATATATATATATATATATATATATATATATATATACCTCTGCTGTAATAATTTCACTTCTTTGTGTTTCCACAAAGTTCCACATAAATTCTTGGACGGATCACAAAAGGAAAAGCCACGTATGACTCTATATATTGACACTATCCATGGTAATTGTAAAATGACAACTTCTTCCCTGTTTCCGCCAAAAAATAAAAAATAAAAATAAGTAGAAAACAATGACAACTTCCATTCTCATTAACAGTACAATATCATTTAATTACTCCTTTGATATTCATTCAATAGAATCGTATCTTCTCAGGCATTTAATATCATAAGGAATGATAAATAACAAAGAGATATATTCGTCCCAATTTTTTGGAAGTTATTCATTCCTCTGGATGCCCCAAATTTTGTGCAATGCATGTAAACGCTATCTGTGGGGGCTGGGGAGATGGCTCAATAGAATAAGCTCTTCCCTGCAAGCGCAAGGGCCTGAGTTCAATCCGCGGTTCCACCAAAAAAGAAAAAAGAAAAAGAAAATGCCATCTGTGGAAATACTTCTGAATTTCATTTCTATAAAATGCCAATCAGGAATTAGTGTTCTAAAACCTAAATTTCAGAATAGGCGTTACTCCACATATACATATTCCACTTTTATACATATATCTGACACAAGCATAACCTTAGGGGTAATAACCAAGATGAGGCACAGAACGAGCTTCAGATGAAAGACAAAATTGATTTTTGATCTATCTCTCCCATGAAGAGCTGCGTTTCACTTATGAAATTCCACTGAGCTGTGACCTTATAAATTCCAATGCCTCTTCCACTCTTTCCACACGCAAGGCAATAGGTAAAGTCAGAATATATATCTGGGAGAACTTAAGATACTAAGTGTGGGTGTCTTGATGCTTCTGTCAGGACCGGATGAAAGTCACAGAAGCACACTTAGTGATGATGATTCTTAATTGGAAGCTTCCCAGAATAGCAGCAGTGTCATTTGCATTGACTCACTGATTTTGTCATGGAAACCAGCAATGCCTTTAACCTTCTTGGACTTGTTGTGATCTTTCTGAATTTTGTCAATCAAAAACAAAAAGAAATCATTTTATAATGATAATATAATGCAGAGTTTCATAAATTAAAGTAAATAATTCAATGTAATCAGGAGAATTTGAGTACTACATACCTGGACTTCCTTGGGTTTATGATGAGGAAAACCTCAAAACACAGGTAGTTCCAGGGCAAAAGTTTTGATCCAGTATTCGTGAGGAAACGCTTCAGCCTGGCCTATGTCTGCCAGTGTCTTGGTGCAGAATCCACAGGTGGGTTGGATCCACTTTAAGAGAGTGACTAAGTATTGGCTGTTAATGAGGCTTGAGAACCTAATCTGTGGAATTTTTCTGTACGCATGTGCAGTAAAGTGGACCAAATGGTAAAGATGATATAAATTCCCTAGGTTTGCAACCACAGTGGGAAATGCCTAGGCCATTTCTATGTCAAATTCTTGGATGGCATAATGCTCATTCCCACTGACTAATATTTATATTTAGCCCAAGTATCGCACAAGCAATGGGAGTTGTAAACTGCACCGATCATATCCACAGGAAGCCACTGTGTGCCATGTGAAATGTTAATTTGAATAATTTTTTCACAATTCTTTGGAAATCTCAATGCATAAATTTAAGGAGCACTTTAAAATGCTTCAAATGCCTCACAAGGTATAATTTCTATAGTTTTCATAATATTTTAATAACTTTGACATAAATCTTCCTGTAAGGAACAAATAGCTTAGATTCGGAAAAGTAAACCTATGCCTCTGAGGTTGCCTCTATTTAGGGCAAAGTGCGGAATCCACCCTGAAGAGATGGTTTGAATGTTCTAATTACTGACTCATTCAAAAATCTTGACCATAAGCAATTAAACTTCAGTCGATCCAAAATTGACAACACTTTATTTGATAATAGATGCATTTCTTAGCATTGCAAGAACAAAACTTCTGGGTTACCCAATAGTCTAGCAAATAAGAGCAACATTATTGTGGTATAAATGTGTTATGAATGAAATATTAGAATGTAATTGAATAGTGACAGATCCAATGCCAAATTTATCATCCTCTTGTCATTTGCACATGGATTTACTACTGCATGAGTTCAGTGAATTTATCATCCAGGAAGAATAATTGAAAAATTTTGAGAAAAATTTTGAGTTAAATTTTGAGTTAAATGTTGTAAGACTCATGAGACTTAGTCTTACAACACACTATGAAAACACATTTATACAGAGGTTGGGGATGCAGCCCACTTGTAGAGAGCTTATGTAGCATGTGTGAGGCCCTGAGTTTGGTCTTTCTCATAAAAGAAAAGAAGTAGTAGCTGCAATAATGGGATGTAATCTTGAGAAAATAAACTCTCAAGCATTGTGGATGTTTAAGTCATGGAAAGTGAACTTCTACAATTCAATTGCAAAAATTGACACAGAAACATAAAATTAATATTCCAATTAAGATATGGGCCATGAAGTTTGTTTATAAATATCTCAGGCATACACACACAAATGGTCCAAACACACATAAATCAATGCTCAATATCAGGAATGAGTAAGGAAATACAAACCCATACGTCATAGTGCTATAAAAACTCACGTGTGTCACAATGGGTATCAGAAAGAACAAGAAGAATATCAGTGTGCCCATACTTTGGCGAAATTGGAACCCTATGCACTCTCAGTAAGAATGAGAAATATTTTACACTCTAGCAAACAGCATGGGTATTTCACAAAGCATAGTCAATCCATGCTGTCTAGTGACTACGTTATACAAACATATTAAAATAAAGATTTCTGTATTAGATCTGTCATGTAAAGTTCAGCACTGAACACAATACCCAATATGAGGAAGCACCCTAACTTATTCATAATGGATACATGGAAAAGAAAAATTTTGTGTACATACAAGAACTATTACTCATCCCATGTACATACAATAAATTACAAATTGAACATAAGCAATTAAAATTCAGTCAATCCAAAACTGACAACACTTTATTTGATAATAGATGAATTTCTTAGCATTGCAAGAACAAAACTTTTGGGTTACCCAATAGTCTGTCAAGTAAGAGCAATATTATTGTGGTATAAATGTGTTATGAATGAAATATTAGAATGCAGTGTGACAACATAGATGTAGCTTAAAAATATTGTGCAAGCAAAAAAAAAAGAAAAAACAAATAGTGATCTCACTAGCATATGCAGTCTACCACATCCACTAACATATAGACCAACAATGAAAGGGTGGTTACTGAGGGCTGTTGGAGAGTACAATAGGAGTTACTAATATAAAGTAAACATAAAGTCTCCTGTTTAGAAAATGAAAAGCTTTCAGAACTCCTTATGATTCTACATGTATAGATAGCATTTGATTATACACTTAAAGTTTACACTGGGATAGAGCTCATGAGACTTAGTCTTACAACACACTATGTAAACACATTTATACAGAGGTTGGGGATGCAGCCCACTTGTAGAGAGCTTATGTAGCATGTGTGAGGCCCTGAGTTTGGTCTTTCTCATAAAAGAA
>NW_004524782.1:3169567-3172639 GCF_000260255.1 Octodon degus
GCATCTTGTACAGCAATTAACCACTAAGAAGAATATATGCAGTGTATTAATTGTTGAAACTGTACTTCCGATTTGATTTGAAACTGTCTCATTGCTATATGTTTATCAATAAAACTGTAGAAAAAAATAAAAAATAATTCAAAAAAAAATTATGGAGCCACAGAGGAAAGTGATTGATGACTTATACTCTGCCTAAGGAGAGTCAATTAGAGAGAAAGCATTCTCTCAGGTTTTCACAGAGTGCAAACTTGTCAAGCAATGGCCATGAGTCATCCAGATAGCTGACACTGACAAAAGAAGGGACAAAATTTCATGGAATTCAATTACTACATCTCTGTTATCATTATTAATTTTTTAGAAACATTTCAATATTGAATGAATTTCTCAATG
The DNA here is from genome assembly GCF_000260255.1 of Octodon degus. NCBI lineage: Eukaryota > Metazoa > Chordata > Mammalia > Rodentia > Octodontidae > Octodon > Octodon degus. Next base: position 3,169,958 of record NW_004524782.1, read on the forward strand.
ATATTTCATAGGATTAGAACAAAGTTTGACAGAAAAATACCCATGAAGGCATGGGATCTTGCTTTTCCTTTACAAAATTATTTCCACACTTCTTTTTCACAGATCTTTGAATAAACTTTGGTTTATTTGGTTCCAGGTTCTTATGGAAGTCATGAAATGTCAAGAAAAGTTAGGGTAAAAAATTAACAGAGAAGAGTAATATGTACTTTTATGCATGGGGTTTTGAATGCTGGGTAGAGTGTTACTGATCTACTTCACTTCAGATAAGCCTAAGTCTGTGTTCATAGGAATGTGTGTCCACTGGCTCTGACTGTTGAGGAGCCCCCTCCTAATAAATCTGTGTTCTGCTTTCCATCTATGCAAAACCCTCATTTTACTCCCAGGTTAGGGAAACTAACTGTTTTGTGGAGTTTCTCTATCTTGTGTTAATCAGGGAATCTCTGCTTTCAAGTGGATTTAGAGTTGATTTGGCTTTTTTTTCCAGGTGTTTATTATTGCAGTTTTGTTTTCTTAAATTTGAAAAAAAACCTCAAGATTACTAATTAATTCAGACTTTGAAAAACAGATCTCCAATATATTCAAATATACTAGGTGTTTTTTAACAGTTTCTTTTTTTTGAAACTGAACCCTTCATCTTGCAGCATTTTCTATTGACTTCACACTTTTCTCCCCTATTGATTCCTCTTTAATACAGTTATATTACTGTTTCAGAAACTTTAGGACTAATATTCTATTTTTCCTCCACAACAAATTGCTTCCTTTTGACTTGACAACTTGTAAGAACATTAGAACCATTTTATTTACCTTCTTCTCCATTTTCCAACTTTGTCACTTGTTCATGTATTTGTACATCAAGGCTAACAAACATTCTATTTTTATTAGCCATGATTTAGTATTCCTTTAAAGATGAAAACCATATACAACATTTCCATTAAGATTATTTAAATGTTATTCACAGAATATCTAAGTCCTATGCGGTGTCTAAGTTTCCATTTCTCTGGCCCCACAGTCCTAATCCAAGCACTGTTCAGAGGACATTAGAGGTCATTTTCACACACTTCCATTTGTTCAAAATCTTCCTGCATTTCATGTCCAGTATTTGGAAGATAAGTTTCTTGTATGGATTTGCTTTTTACTGAAAATTTCAATGCTTTTTTTTCTTGTGGGGTTAAGAAATACATGACTTCCACCTCGCTCCCTTAATATCATCGGTTTCTTATTTTGTGTCTGGTTTACAATCCAGTCCATTGACTGCTTGATTTCAATTAATACTGTAAGTTCGTTTGTTGTTTTTTTTTTCTTTTCAAAGTTTTATTGATAAACATATAGCAATGAGACAGTTTCAAATCAAATCGAAAGTACATTTTCAACAAATAATACACTGCATATATTCTTCTTATCGTTTGTTGTTTATTTTTTTCTGAAAATTTGGCCTTTCTTTTTTTATAACACCATCTGTGTACTTTCTCTTGTCCCGAAATCTGTCTGGAGTTAATTCTACAGAAACGTAGCTTCTTCACCATGTCCACGGGTCTCAGCTGAAGCGCCTCCTTCGCCACCGCCATAGCTCTCCCCTACCTAGTGTCAACAGGACTTCCGCAACAGTGCCAAGGACGTGCGCGGAGCGAAGTGCGCAGGCGCGCGCAGCGCCCGGGAAATCTCGGGAGATTGCGGCTCAGCGCCCTGGGCCTCCTACGCTCCACCATGGGGCGGGGGGCCTCTGGAGTTCCGCAGCTTACTCAGGGTTCTGTATGTGTACTGTAAGTGGATGTTTAGGATCACTGAGCCCGCGGGGTAGGAATAGGGAAAGTTGATGCGCAGCTGCCAGGTCAGCTGGAAGGCGGCAAGGAGGGTGCGGGAGAGCTCTTTGCAAAAACCCCGTATGAGGAGCAAGCCGCCGCTGGGCTTGAGGCCCTGATGGCTAGAGGGATGGAGCTGCAGCGAGGCCTTGGAGCAGCCATCACCGCCCGCCCCGCCTGCAGCCTGCTACCGCAGCCCGACAGAGGGAAGAGCGGCCGCTGAGCTAGCGTCTGCGCAGACGCTGGCTCCAGTGTCTCATTTGGCTTTCTAAAGGGGGACTATGGGCATATTTCTTGCTTTGCTGTGCTTAAGTGATACTTATCCTCCATTCTATTTTTATTGGGTTATTGTAAGTTGTGAAGGTTAACACTGATCATCAAATTGAGTGAATTAAGAGACACTGGTAGAACTGATTGAATTATAAGAGAGAGCTAACCTTATCAATGGGCTAATTGTTTGAGAAGTTCATTGCTCATTTGGCTGAGAGAAGATGCAGCCCAGTTTTAGAAAATCGTTTAGCCTGAGCATATCTCGCCCCATGTCATTCTGTTAGGCTTTCTAACCTTTTTTTTTTTTTAAACAGGTTGAGTATCTTTATTTTATTTTTTATTGAGAAATAAATATGAATGAGACAGTTTCACAGCTGATTAATAGGACAGTTTTGATAATCAATACATTGTACATTGTTATCTTCTTAGTGGTTATCCATAGAACAAGAAGCAGACGATATTCTGTCCAAACACTGTTAGTACACCTCTTTCTTCTCATTGAATTAAGTGAAAGTAGCTGTAAATGTATCTTATTTTGTATATATAAATACAAAATGATCATTCCTTTGTATCTTTTTTTATTGTCTGTCAGAGGTGAATATTCTATTGGCAT
>NW_004524782.1:3172739-3184065 GCF_000260255.1 Octodon degus
GTTGGGGATGCAGCCCACTTGTAGAGAGCTTATGTAGCATGTGTGAGGCCCTGAGTTTGGTCTTTCTCATAAAAGAAAAGAAGTAGTAGCTGCAAGCTATTGTATAGGACTGCTGAGGATCCAATCCAGAGCATCACATATGCTACACAAATGCTCTGCCACTGAGCCACTTCCTCTAACTGATCCAAAGATAGAATTGTTACAATCCCAAATTTAATACAAAATTTATTTGATCCCTACAGCTGTTGTCTGTAAAATATTACAAAGAAATTTGATTTTTCCTTAAATCCAGCTTTTCTAAATTGATGAGGGGTAGCATTCTTCCCATAATCTAGGCACAAATTTCTGCAAGAGATGAAAATTAGTCTTTTGGCTAATTACATCATACAAAAGAAAGTTAGATTTTTAACACTCATTTATAGTCCAGAAATCATTTCAGATATACATCAATTCAGTACAAAATTATGTAACATTTGTGACACTATTTGACTATTTCATAGGCATGAAAGGATGTCAACCATCACTATTAATCATCTAATTGCCTTTTCCTTCATATAAGTTTATGGAAAAAAATAGACACATATGTTTTCTACCATTCTAAAATCCATAAAGCTTAATTTTATTATACTTGTGATTATTCCCTGATGTATATCCTCAGCAAAGATTTAATTAAATGACATTGTAAACTGTCAGGAATTGGCACAGAGTTGTGACACTCATGTGTCTTTAGTGGCTTAGGTCATTTTAAGGAACATTCCTGTCCATTGCCTGCCACCTCACTGGATTTGTGTCTACTTCAGAATCCCTTCTGATCATAAGCCCTTATTCTGACTTTCTTTACTCACTAACTCTGCCTCTCAGACTGAAGTACAAAACTCTCACCTGTACTCTTCCGTCTATGGAAAGGGGGCCTCAGGGTGAAAAAGATGACAGCCAGTAATGCAGGCAAGGGAGGCACTGGACCCTGATATAAGGGTTGTGAATCTGTGACTTCTGTTCTCCTCTGAATTGCAATTATCATTTTACCTGTATTGACAATGACAGTGGAGACTTCAGCTTTTAGGAGTATTTCTGAAGAACTTAATTGTTAATCACCAAAGTAATTACAACTTTCTGGAAGTCATCTCCAAGGAGACTACTGAAATGAGTGGAGACAGTAATTAAGATTTTATAATCTGCAAAATTTGGAGTGAGCACAACTATGAAAGTGTCAACCTTGGAAAATAGCAAAAGAAAGGGCACATGTGTTTACTTAACTCCACCTCTCTGGCAACTTCCATAGTATCAGAAAAGAAATAACACTAAAAATCCACAAACTCTTTAATGAAATCCAAAGAGAAAGAGTACTAAAATCATTCTTAGAAGCTAGCACTATGCTGATCCCAAAACCAGACATGAATCCCAACACAATGAATGCTACAGATCAATCTCCCAAATAAATATAGATGCTAAATCCTTCAACAAGATGCGAGCAAACAGAATTATCACGTTACCTAAAAACCACGATGCACCATGATGTACTAGGTTTTATCACAGGGATGCAAAGTCTGCTCTATATATGCAAATACATACATCACAAAAGCAAAGACAAGTATAAAATTCATGGTGCTCTCCATAGAAATATAGAAGACTTTTGACAAAAAAAATAGCCGCTCATGATTAAAAGCATGAAGCAATTAGATACAAAAGGAACTTAGCCCTCTGGCATTCCCACGAATCTTATCCCTGGAACCTTATCATTGTGGTTGATGGCTAGTGAATCATCACAATAATAATAAAATGAGATTTTATATGATTGGTGGTGGAAGGAGTTACAGGAAGCTGCTGCTCCCATAAACTTATAGGAATGATATGGTCTGACTATGACAAAACTAGTTCCATGGGAGAAATTTTGAAAGCTATCTCTCTATAAAGAGAAAAACACACAAGGATTTTAATCATCACTGCTTCTGTTCAGAGTCTTCAAAACCTCAGTGAAGATAATCAAGAACAAGAAAGAGATAAAAGGGATATCTATAAAAAATAAGAAACTCAAAATATCAATCCTTGAAGATGACACTATCCTGTATGTATATGTTATAATAATTTGTAGCAACAAATATTATGTATGTATATCAAAAATAAATAACACTAAAAATCCACAAACTGAACAATTTCTGGCCACATTTAACAATGTTTCAGGATATAACACATTACAGCATTCATGTACACTAATAATGAATGGAGAAAAAGATTAGGAAAACAAAGACATTCACATTAATGGTAGGAGAAATAAAGTACTTGAGAATTAACAAAATTCACAAAGTTAAAGACCATGAAAATTATATCAATGTGAAAAGTAAAATTTAGGATAATATCAATAATTGGAAGGCATATTCCCAAACAAACTGAAATCATCATAGCATAGTGATACATGTACACCCATCATAGTAGCACAATTTGTCATAGAAAAATCTTGGAAACAGCCAAAATGCCCATCACCTGAGGAATGGATGAAAAAGATGTGTTATTTTCATACAATGGAGTACTACTCAGCTATAAAGAAAGACGAACTTGAAGCCTTCATATGTAAGTGGATGCAATTAGCGACTATACTCCTAAGTGAAATAAACAGGACCCACATGTGTAAATGTGATATTGTCTCCCTCGTGTAAGAACTCAAAAGAAAAAATAAAACTGAAAGTTATAACAGTTAAATAGAAAGAAAGAGAAATTAAGGATTAAACAACAAAAAGAGAGAAAGGAGAAAAGTTGGAAAATAAGATGGGGAAGAAAGCATACATTTATACATACAAGATAGATAAGGCAATAGTCATAAAAATTTCCATCAGCTTTTTTATAATAGCAGTTAATGGGTAGAATTCTCACCCTGACTAACTCTATATGCTGATATCTGTGAACTAAACAACTGCATTGAGGACAGCAATGTGTAATACCAAAACCATGCTTAACATACCTGTCATTTTGGTCTTCTAAATGTGTACTGTTTCTAACATCATATCAATTACTGTTGTACTTTGTTTAAAGTATTTTTTAAAGGAAACAGTAATCAAAGAAAATGAGACACAAGGACAAAAATTTAAGCCTTTTCGAAAGCATGTGGCAACATTTAATCATATGACCCATCTTGCCTAACTATATCTGTTAGAATGAGCAACAGACTTGATGATAAAAAATAGATAATATATTGAACATTGTTCATATAGATGTTCTTGTATTGAGAACTGCAGTGTGTGTATTGTTATGTCACCCTGTTCCTGTCTTTGCTTTTGTTTATATTGCACTTGTTTTTACTCTTCAAACTAAAGGAAAATTATAATAAAAAATAAAATAAATTTTTAAAAAGGATACAGCCATCTTGGTCATATTATCTCTCAAAAGACAGACAAGAACAAAAATTTAAGATTTCTTCAAAGCAAGCAGTAATATTCCAATCATACATAACTATATTTGTTAAACTGAGCAACATATTTGTCAATAAAAATTGGTAATGTATTAACTTTGTTGACCAGCTACTCTTGTTTTGAAAATCTGTAACATATGTATCGGTGCATATTGCCCTGTTTATGTCTTTGTTTCTGATTTTTGCTCTTGATTTTGTATTTAATCTTCAAAATAAATTAAATTAAACTTTAAAACATTTGGAATGATAACCACTGTTATAGGACAATCAGAACCAATATGATCAAAGTAGCTGTATCCTTTCAAAACTGATTTGCTGATGTAACACAGTCTCAATCAGAATACTAACAGTATTTCTTAGTTCTAGAGAACATAGTCCAACAATTCATATGGAAAGAGAAGAGAACAGGCACAGAAGATCCGTTCATGTATAACAAAAGGAAAGAAGGAGGTATCAGAATCTTAAATTTGAATTTATTCTGTAAAGCCAATATAATTAAAGCATCATTGTACTGGCACGAAAACAGGCATGTGGGGCAATGGAACAGAATAGAGGAAGCAGAAATGGTGTCAGCCACATTCAGCTATTTGAACTCTGACCAAGGGACAAAACCCACCCTGGAGGAAGGATATCTTCTAAGAAATGATGCTATAAAAACTGCATATCTATATTCAGGAGATTCTCAACTCCATAACTCACCATGCAATAGATTAAAAGAAAAATAGATCAGAGACCTAAATGTCAAAACAGAAACATTTAACGTGCTAGTAAATCAAATATGTAAAACAATAGAAGACATAGGTGTAAACAAATACCTTCTGAACAAAACACTAATAGCAGAAGAAATGATCCAAGTAGAAGCAAATGGAATTGTTGCAAATTTAAAAACCTTCTTCACAGCAAAACACAATAAGCAAGTGAAGAGACCACTACATATTGGGGCAAACTTTTTTCACTTATTCCCTGAATAGATGACAATCATGCAGAATATGCAAAGAACTAAAAATATGGAACATCCCAAAATAAAATCCTCAATCAATACTGGGCAACCAAAGTGAATAAACACTTCTCAGAATAAGTACAAGTGATCAATAAATGTATGAAAATACATCCAGCGTCTCAGTTCATTAGAAAAATATAAATTAAAACTATTGAGATAACATATTTTTCCAGAAAGATTGATTATCCCTAAAAAAATAAGAGGGACCAGAGAGATGGCTTAGCAGAATAAGCACTTCCCTGGCAAGCACAAGGGCCTGAGATCAATCCCCAGTTCCAACAAAAAAAAATGAAGAAGAAGGCTGATGAGAATGGGTTGGAAAACATTTTTTTTATTTCGTTGATGAGAATGTATAGTAGTGGAGCCACTATTTAAATCATATGGAAATTCCTCACAAATCTAAAAGTAAAAATTCTGTTTGACATAGCTATCTCCCTTTTATAAATCTTCCCAAACATGTTAAGTTCAGGGTATTACAGGAGTATACATATTCAAATATTTAAGGCAGCACAATGTATATCAGCTAGGTCTTGGAAACAGACTATATGTCTGCCAATAAATGGATGCATAAAGAAAATGTATATATACATAAGAAAGTACTACTCTGCCAGAAAGAAAGATATATTGAGGGATTGATAAGCAAATCGGTGCAACTTTAGAACATACTATTTAGTGAAATAAGTCATGCATGGAAACTTAAATTTTGCGTAGATTGTTTTATAACAAACTCATGGTGCCTACATATATATGCAGAAAAACAAAGAGAAAGCAAAATATAAGATAAATAGAAAAAGGTGGAATAATTTCCCAAGTTATCTGTACACTTTATAATTAATAATTTAACATATGTGCTAATTTGTTCCAGTGGTACTACTAGCTTGTCTTTTTTCATGGAACAGAGAGCTATGTCCTTTTATTTGTTTATTCTTTGCAAAAGAAGGTCTTTTTTTAAGAGTCAAACTCCCTGTAACATGTCAGCCATTCTCTTAAGCATATGTTACAAGGGTATTAACTATTGCAACTTTCTAATTGCTTTGTCATAAAATTCTGTTTTATTTTTTCGTAGATGAAAGAAGAGTGATTTTTCTTTTATTTTTATTTATTTTTTTTTTGGTACGGGGTCTACAGGGTCTCACTACACAGATCGGACTTGTAGTGATTCTCCTGTTTTCAGCCTACCAAGCGCTGTGATTACAGGGCTGCCACGATGCCCAGTCTCAATTGACATCTCACAAAGCCTCAGGGATGGGGCTGGCACTGCATGTCGGAGATTGAATACCAACAGCTGAGCTCTGCCTAAGCAGGCCATTTCATTCACTGAGCTATCTGGCTAACCCTAAGAGTGCCTTTTCTAGTTTTAAATTTATATATACTATATGAAATTAAAGAATAAAAACACTTTCTCCCATTCTGTTGGTTGTCTATTTACTTTGATCATTGTTTGCTTGGATTGTTCATTCTTTCATTCAGTGAACATTGAATATCTTTCCTTGCTTTGTGTCCTAGTCTATTGCTGTAATCCATGTTTATCGCATCACTGCAGAGAAATTTAAGCATCATGGCTAACTTTATTCCTTCATAACTATGGAAACACTAGAATCAGGAGAACCTTCATTAATGGATAATTAGTAAAGAACTGCTGAGGCCAGCTTTCTGCAATCTCTCACAATGAACACTCAGAGTCTTTTCTGAGGGCATATAAACCAAGTCTACCCAACATTGGACCACAAGTGAACCATTGGATATTCAGATTTAATTGTGGTCTTAACACTTTCTGATAAAGTGTGGGCTTGGGGTTATAATTTGGACATTGCATCTCTGAAAGCTTCACCATTGCTGGTACAGAACCATGTTACTGACTTATGTATATTAATATATATAGTATAATTATTGTAAATTAGCTTATGAGCTTTAAGAGCTTCCTGTTGGGGTGTGTTGGGTTCTCTTTATATATTAAGACATCATCTTTCCATTTTATTTTAAAGAGAAAATATAAAACAAAAATTTAAAACAAGTTAATGGAAGAGCAATAGCGGTTAATATTTAGTAATAATATAATAATAAAATTTGATAAACAAATATCAGCATTTGATTGTCCACACAATATTATCACAAATCTTATTGTAATGAACTAAGTGAAATTAGATCTATCTCTCTATCTAAATTGCAGCACTACATACAGCTTCACCTCTTCGCTTTCCCTTTCTTCTTTTCTCTTTTAACCCATCCCAGTTTCTCTTTCCTCTTGACCAGTTTCTTTCCATTTTACAATACATACTATACATTTTGGATCTTATCTACTCTTCAGTGTATCACGCTAGGGAGACAATATGGTGTTTGTATGTGTGAGTCTGTTTTATTTCACTTAGGAATACATCTTGAGCCGCATCCATTTATCTGTAAGTATCCAGTTTATCCTTCTTTATGGGATTGTATAAAAAGAACAAATTTTTACTATGCATTCATTAGTTAATGAGCATTTGGTTTGCTTCCAATATGTACCTATTAAAAATTGTTTTGTCATAAATATATATATATATATATATATATCACCATGGTATGATTTATTTCTACTATTCTGGGAAGATATTCAGCATGGGATAGCTGGATATGATGAGAACTCCAATGATTGTTTATTGAGGAATCTCCACAGTGGTTTCCACTGTGGTTGCAACAATGCACACTCCCACCAAAAGTAGAGAATGGTTACTTTCTCCCAACTGCCTCCTCCAGAATCTGTTATTGGTTGATTTATTGATAACAGCAAGTCTTTCAGGAGTGAGCTGAAATATTAGTGCTGTTTGAATTTGCATCTCTCAAATGAACAGTGAGTGAGATAACATCATCTTTAAACAGGGACATTTCTGCTTCCTCATTTGAAACACTGAGCCTACATATAGGAGAGCAGGGAAAACATACAATCTTTCCTAAGCTTTACCTGACAAATAAATTTGTCCACATTTAATGTGTACAGTATGATGGTGGTGGAAAGATTATCACAAATATAATAATAACTTCCCATTATTTAATAATATCTTTGCTGGTGATTCTTTTACAGTTTATGTCCAAATGTCCCTGAAAAGCCTCATGTCATCCTGGGACAGGCTTTTCGGAAGCAGCTGAATCTAGAGTTTATGATTGGTTCATTATCTAGTGCTGGATAATGGGTGGGAGTGCTGTACTTGCCCTGTGGCAGTTAATCTGCATATAGTATAGAGGAGGAAAAAGAGGCTTGCTCATACACTTTTGCTCTCATTGTTCTTGTCTCCTTTCTCCAAGAAGCATTGCAGCATGCCACACAGACTGCCTTGTAGTCAAGGGCTCATAGACTGAAAATTGTACAAACTGTGAGCTAAGTAAATCTTTCCTCCTTTCAATCTGGGAGTTGAGTGTTTGGTCCCAGCAACAAGAGAAAAATAAGTAAGAAAGATGCCAACATTAAGGTCTCTTGTAAAATTCTATGAATACAGGACCGTGGTATTAACTGCAGTCTCCAAGATGTGCACTTTCTAAATCTTATAAATAAGGTTGACCAACTTGTCCCATTTGTCACTTTCCTGGCTATTAACAGCCACTATTCTACTCTTTTTTTCTATAAAGTTGATTTCTTGTTCATGCTCTACATTTAAGAGAGATCTACAGCCCTTTGTCTTCCAAGGTCTACCTTATGTGATTGTCCACATTCTCTTCTGGTTTCACTTCTGTCATCAGGAAGGGAGCGTTTTCATATTTAGAAGACTGAATGATGTCCTATTGTATATAAATAAACACAAAACACTATTTATATCCATTCACTCATTAAAAGAGATTTGCTTGTCTTTATTTCTTGGCTACTGCAAGTAGTGCTGCAGTGATCCAGGAAATCCAGATATCTCTTTCAGAGGCTGATGGCATTTCCACAGCGTATAAAGGCAGAAGTGAGATTCTGCATCACACTTGATTTTTAATTTTGTTAGGACTTCTCATATTCTTATTCATGCTGTTTGTCCCTATTTGTATAATCACCAATATTGCACAAGAATTCTCATTTTACCACTTTCTTCCAATGCATTTATCTCTTCTCATACTGATGTTAGCTATCCTAACGATTATATAAATGAAAGTCTTTATAGTTTAGGAAGGATCTCAGATTATTAGTGATTGTAAACAACTTGTAATCAAATTGTTGTTCAATTTCATATCTCTGAAAAGATATTTATTAAAGTATTTGCTCAATTTTGAAAAAATAAAATTTAGCACTACCTTCCAAAATACACAACGTGATATTAAAATATACACTTACATATAGTGAATATTTACCAGAATTGAGCACATTAATATAATTATCATCTAACATAGTTATCCATGTTTTTCCTGTGGTAAGAATTACAATCTCCTCAAACAGCAAAAAATCCTAAGGATGTTACGTTCCTATTATTTATATTCTTCCTCTTTTACACTACATTGTCTAAATTATCTGTCATATATATTTGCTATATTGGAACATTTTAACTATACTCTGTATAGGGACATATTTACGTGAAGATCATATTCTAGAAATGTAGAATAAACTAATTTCTTATTTTAAGAATTTTCTTGAAGAATACCTGTAATATCAACACTCAGGTGGCTGAGGTAGGAATATAGGTATAAGTTCAAGGCCAGCCTGAGCTACATAGCAAGGTCAAGAGTTCAAGACCAACTGAACTGCATAGTTAAACTCTGTCCGAAGAACTCAAAGAAGATTTTGCTACCATTTGTGACACACAATCTTGCCAGTTGGTGAAGCCCTCGTGTCAGCATGAAAATGCAAATAACAATATATCTAGAAAATAAATAAATTGTATTGTATTGTACTGTATTGTACAGTGCAATAATTGTATTTCACTGTAAATTGAATAAACATACCATATTTTTTTGAGTTAAGGTCTTACTATGTAGTCCAAATGTACCTCGAACTCTCCAAGTAGCCCAGACTGGTTCAGACTCATTGTAATCCTCTTATGACAGCCTCCCCAGTAGTGAGACTATACAGGCATGCACCACGACATCTGGCTGTAGACTTGTGATTAAATAAGTACTGAACCACAGAAGTTATGAGTCATGATTGGAAAGAAACTACATTGAACATTTAAACTTAAATTTTTGTTACAGTAAAAGACATATTCCTATTAATCCATTGAAAGTATTATCTTCATGAAGACAATTATGAAGTAGATTTGACACTTTCTGAAGCACTTCTGGAATCCCTCTCTTGTCATTTCTGGAATCCCTCCCTTGTGTGAACCTTGATATGCAATATTATGTTTGCCTAAATGCACTGAATCAACTCAAAATGTTCAACTTTGTGTTCACTTGGACTGTGGGGAAGAATGAGAATGGCATGGTTCTGGGTCAAGGGAAGAAAGTGGATGTGAACACAATGTGAAAAAATAATAGGAACGTAACATCCTTGGTTCTGTGAGTGTACTTTTTCATTGGATTTCACTGAGAAAACATAGTCATTGAACTCTTGATAAGTCTCATGAAAACAGTTATGAAATAGGATATTGAGTATTGCTTTTAGAAATGGCAAACTTTTATTTTTTTATTTTTCATTTTTTATTTTTTGACAGAACTGGGGATTAAACTCAGGCTCTTGTGCTTGTCAGGGAAGCACTTATTCCACTGAGCCATCTCCCTGACCCAAAAGTGGCAAACTTTAAAGATTCATTTTAATGAGAAAAAAGATAATATAGCAATGAAATAGTTTCAAAACAGATCAGTAGGACAGTTATACTAACTAACACATTTCATATTGTTATCTTTATAGTAGTTATTCAGAGGACAAGATGCTGAAGCGATATCTTGTCTAAAAATATTAGTACAAACCTTTCTTCTCAATGAACTAAGAGAAAGTAGGTGTATATCCATCTTGTATATACATATTTTTCACAACAAAATTGTCCTTTATTTATATTCCCACCTTTTTGTTTTGTTTTGTCAGAGATGGGTGTTCCACTGCAGTTAGAGAAGCTGTCTAAAGTGATCAGAAAACTTGGGACACCACTTAGTTATAAAATGTCAAGAAGCTGCTGCAGTTAGAGCAGTCTTTAAAGGACCTTTTCATACTTGATTCCAGTCCAAAGATTGTAGGTACTTAAGTTCAGCAAAATAACCCAACATAGTCCAGTAGTCCATAATAGTAATGAGTGATCAGCACAACTAGTAATTGTCAGAAGTTGTTGAAGTGAGCCTTTTACAGCTAGAAAATTAACATAGCTTTACTTTTATACCTCATGGTTACACTTTTCTGCTGGATGGTTAAGACCAAGTTAAAACAAGACCTACATAACTAAAAATTTAACTCTTGCTATCTGACAAGATCAGGCAAATCCCTTCAGGATCTACCCTGGAACCATGTACACCACCTTGAAAAACAAAATGTCATAGGATTGTCCTGCTACAATGTTGTATATGGTTTGATTTCTAAATTTCTGTGTAAAAAATATGTAATTGATTTTAACATTCTGTAGAGATTTAAATTTTAGAATATCCATGGCTGCTGGAAAATGAGGCTCCATTTTATGTGTAAGGTATTTGGTATGCAGACAGTGCTGTTAAGCTTAATTACATCTGTTACAGGATAATAACATCATTAATCTTCTCTTCTGGACATTTAACAACTAAAGTTTGAAGGCCAAAAATTAGAGAGATAGACATGCTAAAAAGATAGCCAATAATTTGGCTCTAGACCTTCAAGATCATTGAGGACTCAGGACATAAGAGAATCTCTGCTGTGACATCCTATCACTAAGTGGTGTCCCAAGATTTCTGATCAAGATTATGGACTCCTCAGTGCCTCCCCCACCCGGCCGGCCGAGTAGGATTTTCTGCCGAGTTCCGGGAGACCCCAGAACCAGTCCTAGCCCAGACCCAGTCCTAGCCCAGGTCCGCAGCAGGAA
>NW_004524782.1:3190331-3205808 GCF_000260255.1 Octodon degus
ATATACCTCATTTTTATACTTTTCTGCTGGATGGTTAAGACCAAGATATAGCAAGATCTATATAACAAGAAATAATTAGCTTCTCTTCTGGAGAGTTAACAACCTAAGTTAGCAGTTCAAAATTGGAGAAAAGGAAGGGCTGCAAGGACAGCCAACATTTTGGCCCTGGCCTTTCAAGGTCAGTGAAGAATCAGGAAATAGGAGAACCTGTACTGTAACTACATGTAACTCAGTTGTGCTCCAAATTTTCTGATCAAGGAGATTATGGAGCTACAGAGGAATGTGATCGATGGTGTAGAGTGTGCCTGGGGAGAGTCACATGGAGAGAAAAAACATTCTCTCAGGCTTTCACAGACAGCAAATTGGTCAAGCAATGGCTGTGACTCATCCACATGTCTGACACTGACAAAAGGATGTACAAAGGGTGATACAGGGCTACAGGATAAATCCTGAGAGTACTTGGCTGACCTTATCAGTGACCCTCTCTTTGTTGTCCCTGCCATGAGCAGCTTTCCTCCAACAAGCCTTTCTCTAACAACTTTCTGTCTTACATTTCTGTTGTCATATTCTGCCTTGCCACCAGCTGACTATATTGTGGGCTATGGAAACAAAGTTACATCTCCTTTAATATGTGCCTGTCAGAAATTTTCTCTCACCGATAAATAAAGATGTCATAAGGCCTTTCACTCTCTGTGACAGGCGTGGATGCTTTTTCCAACAGGAAGCTCTGGTACGGATGGTATTCACCTTGCAGAGATGTTTACATTGAAAACTGGGTTACTAATATGGTGATAGTAAGATGTGCTATGGTGTTTTGGAAGAGAAGCTTTGGAGGAGGTTATGGGAATGGTTTGGCATGGGGAATGAGCACAGCATCCCTTATGGGAACATAGGTAGTTCTCTAAGATAATTGAAGCAGACCTTTATTAATATATATCTTTATCACTTGTGATCTTTTCCTCTTGCCATTATATCTTTTCCCATTGAGACACACAGGTGACCCTCACAAGAACTGAGCAGAGAGAGGAGAATGCCCTTGAACTCCCCAACTGTGAGAAAATGGAAAGTACTTTCTCTACAGCATTCGATGCCCCAGAGATTTTTATCACTAAAATGGGAAATAAGGAAGTGCACAAATTATCGTGCCTTAACTGAGGCTGCTGCAGGCATTCTCTCCCTCTGCCTTAAAAAGTTCCATTTGCATGTTTTTCCCATATTCTCCTAAGTTCAGGCTTTTTGGTCATTTGTCCTTCAAGCATGGACAACATTCTTATTACTGATCTTTGAAGCCTGCAGATATGGGCCACAAGCACCCTAATAAACACAAGTTTTCTTTCTGCCCTCCCTAGAACACCCAGTACCTGGATATTATCACATGTCTTACAAATGCAGTTTGGCGTTGATGCAGGCCATAGAATTTGGGGCATGGTCAAAGGGAAGAGGAAGATTACAATCTGGCTTTGACAATGGGACGTGGACAAGATATACTAAAAGCAAGGAGTTACCCTAAATATAAAGATACAATATTTGTGGGGCATCAGGACATGGAACAATTATTGTAGCACATACAAGATCCATGCCCCTTTTCAACTTTTCAAGGATTTCTCTTTCACTCTCAGGACTATTTGTGATTTAGCTAGAGGATCTGGAGCTTTCTCAGACATTTTTAGAACTATCATTTCATCAGACAGAAATGAGACAGAGGACTTTGTGTGTTTGCTGGTTTTCCATCTCTACAACAAAATCCCCAAGGAGCGAATACATTTTCTTTGGAGCTCCAAAATTTGGGGGGGTTTTGGTATTGCTGTTGCTTGGCTGGTATCTTATTTCCTTTTCCACTAAAAACTTTGTTTTCTGCCATAAATATTGACTGTAATTCTAACATTTAAGGTTCTTTATTAGTGTAAATAAGTATACAAATATTGTAATTGGTAAAATAGTGCATAGAACTCTCAACAGAACACAGGAGACCCATAGAGAATTGTCTTTGAACATTATCTTTTACCAATTGCATCACTGTATTCACTTTTGCCAAAAGAGTCTATAAGTGAAAAATTTAGAAAAATGGTTTGATTAATCATCAAAATAGATTAAGTCCATTTAAATAGGCTCAAACAATGCTTCATTTAGAAGTGCATTCACCAGAGCAGGGCCAAGCCACTTTACAAACATGGATTTCTGCCAAGAAACTCTGATTTCGTTGAGATGGATAATCATTAGTTGATCTCTGAAAATTATGTGGCCTCTCTCCTTATGATCCTGTATTACTCATAAGAGAAAGTGAAGAGTAAACAACAGAAAATACTGACACAGGATATCATGTCTGCATCTTGTACAATGAATAACCACTAAGACAACAATATGCAATGTATTAATTATTGAAACTGTCCTACTAATTGGTTTTGAGACTGTCTTGTTACTATTTGTTTCTCAATAAAACTATTTTAAAAACAAATGAAGAACCATTTTGTATCTGTATATACAAAATAGTTAGGATAGATATACAGCTACTTTCTTTTAATTCAGTGAGAAGAAAGATTTGTGCTAATAGTGTTTGGACAGGATATCATGTCTGCATCTTGTAATATGAATAACCACTATGAAGACAACAATATGCAATATATTGATTATTGAAACTGTCCTACTAATCATTTTTGAAACTGTCTCATTGCTATTTGTTTCTCAATAAAATTAATTTTTAAAAACGTACTGCCAGAATATATGATTTGTCCAATTCAGAAAAGATCGAAAAGTTTTGTGTTCCTTGTGCAGGCAAAGCAATGCCTCATTATAGAGGAATCCTGGCTTATGATCAGAAAGGGACTCATGGTTGGAAAACATGCAGATATGATATCACAAGCATTCACTAACCACAAACGGAGATTATAAGTGAGGGTAATAGAAATTTGAATGATGGTGGACACAGTGTAAAAAGATATGAAGGTGCTCACCAATAAAAGGATGCTGTGTGTGGCTCTGGACTCAGGGGATCTTAAGGAAGTATTAGCCACATGAATATGTTGAACCACTTGCTTGTGTCTGTACAGGATGAAAACCATAGAGCCACTGGCCCAGACTATAAGCAGAGAAAAACAAACTTCAGGAAAAACTACTACTGTTATATAGATTGAGCCAATGGCTAGCCCATAGTCAATAAGACAACAGTATCCTATATTCAATTGCTTTTTCATGATTCTGTCATAACCATGTACATATGAATACCATGCATACAGGGGAATAATTAAATTGATCAATATGTTTAGGATCCAGCATGATCCAAGGGAGAACCCAATATACTTTTGAACTTTGCCTTTAACATTCTTCCAGCAGGAGTTCACGGGGCTGATCATGATGTTTTGGAGGACCCTCAAGAGGCAGATGGTACCCATTGACACCCTCCTGCCCACTCTCTCAATGTACAGGAGACTTTTACACTTAAAATCATTGAAAAAAAGTTTCAATCCAAATGCTGCCATTGTTCGAGGAACTCCTCCAGAGAGAAGAACTAAGGAGTTGGCCACAAAAAGGTGCTTCAGAATCACATCTGTAGGCCTTAACCTCCTTCCACGTTGGAAAATGAAATTATAATGCCAAAGTACAAAGAAATTGCCCAAGACACCAATGATAGCCTGTGACAAGAAGATTATTCCTATTGCCAAATCTTTGGAAGTTATTTTGCCATTTATTTCTAAAATGTCATTTAAATTGTTATAACAATCATTCGTCTGAGTGTCATTTCCCATTGTAAAATACCGACAACAAACAATCTTGGAGGTTTTTGGCTTTGGGATTGTGAAGATCCCCAAAAACTAGAGGAGTTAAAAAGAATTTTCAGCACATTTCAGAGAAAAGTCATAACTAAGGATAAACTGGTGTTAAACTGAGAAAAAAAAAGGAGTAATGACAGCATATAGAAAGAAAGCAAATCTTAAGGTATAATTCAAAAGGAAAAATCACTTTGTATGCACTGTGTACACACAGATCAATTTTGAATCAGTTACAAATATAATCTATAAGATGAATATCAAATATTTTATGAAAATTAATTCATTGACTCGAAGAAGAATGCAATATTTCCTAGAAAACATTAACTCTATGGATGAAATTTCATATTCTTTTAAACATTAGAACTGTTTTCAAACAAAGACACACAATTTCATAAAAAAAGCAAAAGAACAGAGGGTAGAGGATGAGGGAGATAAAAGTGGAGATGGAGCTGAGAGACCTAGAGATAAATACATGTATTGATCATTAACGGTCCTACTAGGTTATACAAGAGAGTAAAATATGATTTCAAATTGCATATTATTTAGTAATACAGAAGCGAAATATGCACACTAACATTAATAATCAGGAAAATTGAAATAAAACTACTACCAAGTAGCATAACACATCATAGACAAAGCTAAAATAAATATGGCAAGAAGTACCAAGGTAAGGGAGAATGTAGAAACACAAAGAACATGTATATTTGTGGTGAGGCTGCTATAATGGATATGAGTAACATAGAAACTATCGGTTAGTATCTCTACAGACACGTAAGAAAAAATTACATTTCAGTAATTTCATTTCTTACAATTACTCAACAGAAGTTCAAAGATGGGTCACAAAAATACAAGTTAGACATACCTCTATACACTAATATTCTTTTCTTCTCATAAAATCTCTCAATAGACAACCAATGTCATGATCATTAGCATTAAAAAAATTCTTGATTGGGCCAGCCTGATAGCTTAGTGGAATAAAGTGCCTGCTTAGGCAGAGCACAGCAGCCCGGGTTTGATCCCTGGCATGCCATGCCAGCCCCACCCATGGGGCATGCTGAGAGGTGATTGAGACTGGGTGTGGTGGTGCATGCCTGTAATCCCAGCACTTGGGAGGCTGAAAACAGGAGAATCACTATGAGTCTGACCTATGTAGTGAGACCCTGTAGACCCTGTCATAAATACAGAAAAAAACTACTTGATTATTTGATATTTAAGCAAGGAAATTCTATAGATCAATGTCAATGAATACTATCAGTAAGATTGAAAAATGAAGGAAAGTGTTCCAACAGTCTTAATGCATGCAAATGCTGAAATTGACAGAACCCACTAAATTTATTAGTATAAAGTTATTAGTGATCTAATATGGAAAGTATTACAATGTTGTAACTATAACTGTATGTCTATGTGGTGGACTTCAATATGTATGTCCAACTGAACTACACCTTATGTTAGTGACCTAGATGACACTAAAAGGAGGTTCAGGCTGATAAAAATATTGTGTTTCTTAGTTCATCTTTATTAAAGACTTATATTCCACTTCTGAAACTCCACTAAACTGGGCCCATACAAATGATTGTGTTCTAATTTTGCATCATTTTGATTGTTTTTTCTCTGTTAAAAAGAAAGTAATGAAAACCTGCATGTAACAAATGCTAAAAATGCGTGTAACAAATGCTGCTTGTGTGTGCCAAATGTTATTCAGATAGTTTAAAAGCAGAAAATTAGATAAAAAGAAGATAATTGTGCCATAGTTGACAATGTGGATACAATTTAATATGTTGGGCAAAGCCATGCAATGATGAACGCATAGTCAATGATCTTAATTTTATATGAAATCTAAAGCACTCTATGTCATAAAAACTAGATATGAAATGTTGGTGGCAGGGGCCTACGTGGGAGGGAATTGAGGGTTGCTAAATGACAACACCAACATCCCAGGAAAGAAGAAAGTTCTCGAGATCATTATGACACTGTACGTATATTGCAGATTTTCTTGTGCATGCGTTTCAGTTACTATTCTCTCATTACTTTGACAAAATACCCAACACCCCAAGTTAGGGAAGGAAAGGTTTATTTAATTCACAGCTTATGGAGTTTTCATTCCATACTCAGCTGGCTCCAAGTCAGAAAGTAGCACATGGTGGAGGGCACCAGCTCATGGTACTGGGAAAAAGCAAAACAGGAGGAACAATGGCAGCAGCTGCAGCACGCAGAGGCAGAAAGCAAACATCTCTCCCTTCCTTGTCTTTCAGTCAGGCTGTCTGCCCCATGGTGGGTGTAGCGCTTCCACCTATAATCCCAGCATCACTCACACTCATAAGCCCAGTTTTGGCTGATGAATTAATCACAGACTCTAGAAGCCCACCCCCATGACTGCATGAAGCTTTGGGGGGCACAGCTAGACACAAAACATAATGCCATGTAATAATTTTAAGGGGCTAGATGTAATGACATTTATTTCACAAATTAGATCAATACCTAAAACTGTTATATGGAGGCTGGGGATATGTTCCTCAGTGGTACATTCCTGTATAGCATATTTTTAGCCTTAAAATGGTAACTCTCAATGAAAAAATTAGTGTAAAACTCAACCTTTTTTTTTAACTTTTTGCACTGCTGACAATAATATACAAGACATCACATATGCAAGGCAAAGTGTTTTTCCACTGAGCCACATCTATAAATTCAGCTAAATATACAAAGAAAATTTTTAATCCACAGAAAGCAATAAGATGCTTAGTCAATCATAGCAGCTGTGGTCTGAAGCACATGGTAATTCAATATTCCCTTCCAGTGAATGCTACTTTTCTTAATTCATGTTGCAAAGTGGGCTCACCATAATCATCCAGGTGAAGGTGTCTTCAGTAGATGACAATTACTCTTTCTGCTAAGTGCAATATAAAAAATAAAGTTAGCTTTTAAAAAATCATTTTCTTCCAGAAATTATTTCAGATACAAGGATTCAGCATAGAAGTAGGCAGTACTGCAACTCTACTCTTCCCATAAGCATGAATTGATAGTGATGATCTTGCTAATTGTCCTTGCTAACTGACAGAGGGAAAAACAGCTACATTTAACTCCCACCATCCTTAAGCACATAAAATCTCATTTTACTGTACTTGTGATTCTTCACTGACACTCATCCTTAACAAAGATTTCATGAATTCTATGAGAAACTGTCAGGATTCAGAATAGAAGTGGGACTGTCATGTGTCGTCAGTGGCTCAGCTCATAGCTAAAAACATTTCCCTTTATTCCTGAAATCCTCATAGATGTATTTCTAGTTCAGAAACCTTTTCCAGACATATGCTTTTACTCCAGTTTTCTGACCTTAATGACCAC
The DNA here is from genome assembly GCF_000260255.1 of Octodon degus. NCBI lineage: Eukaryota > Metazoa > Chordata > Mammalia > Rodentia > Octodontidae > Octodon > Octodon degus. Next base: position 3,197,441 of record NW_004524782.1, read on the forward strand.
CTCTGAGACGGAAGCATAAAGTACTCATTGGAGTTCTTGCCTTTACAGAATGGGAGGCTCAGCGTGTGCATCATGACAGCTAGTATTGCACACAAAGGAGGCATCTGGACCCTGATATAAAGGTCTGTGAATCTCTGACCTCTGTTCTCCTCAGAATTATAATTATCATTTTATCCAAATTGACAATGATAGTGGAGGCTCTGGGAAACAAGATGTGTTTGAACAACTTTTTTCCACAGATCCTAACTACAAAAGGCAATTAAAACTTTCTGGAAATTGTCCCCAATGAGATTAATGACATGTATCGATAGAGCTCTTATGCTTTCATAATCTTTGAAGTTTGGAGAAAGCAGAAATTATGGAAATTCAGCTTGGGAAATTGGCAAAAAGGCACACTTGTTAAACAGTTTCTGTGATTCTCTAAAATGTATTCTGGTACATCATATGTAAAACCATGCAATGTACTATTGCATAATTACTCAAGGAAGGAATGAGAGGAAGGAATTGGGAGTGATAACTCATGTTTAATAAAATGTACTCCTATCAAGGAATAGTAAAATGGAAACATTTTAAAATAATTTAGTAACAGCAGATCAATACTAATTGACATTCTAAACAGAGAAACACCATAAGGAAATGCAGTAAAATTTATAAAAACGATATTTAACATAGAACCAGGATGAGTGTTTCTAATAGGCAGATTCTACTATTATTTTAACTCCTAGATAAAATCTCTCACTCCACTAAACTGCACGTCATCGTTCAACATTCTTAACTATATTTGCTTTTTGGTGTATTTGGGTAGGAATTTTTTGCTGATTATATGACTAATGTAGAAATTTAAAATGTTAGAGCTGAAATATATACTTTCTTTTTTAATTTTAAAAGACAATATAAAATAGTGGGGCTGGTGAGATGGCTCAGTGGTCTAAAGCACCTACTTAGAACAAGTTTAGCAAAGCACAGGGACCACGGTTCAATCCCCCAGCCACCACATGCCAGCCAGCCCGCCCCCTGGTGGGCTAAGCTGGCCACACACACACACACACACACACACACACACACACATTAAAAAAAATAATAAAAAAATAAAAGACAATATAAAATAGTAATAGAACATTAGAAATGATACAGAATTTCTGAATTCTGTATTCAGAATAATATGAATTGAACCACATTTGTTGTACTGCATTGCCTTGTCATCAGTTTAGTTGTTAAGGTTTCTAGATACATGTATGCAAAATTGGGAAAAGAAAGAAAAAGAAAAATGTTATAAGAAATTAATAATAGAGAAAGAAGGAAAAGTGAGGAAAAGAAGACCAAAAATAAGGCCAGCCAGATAGCTCAGCAGATTAAAGTGCCTGCTTAGGCAGACGCAGGGACCAGGGGTTCAATCCCCAGCCTACCTTTCTGGCCCCATCCCCAGGGCATACTGAAACAGTGATTGAGACTGGGACTAGTGGCACCTGTGAGTGCCCTAACCCCAGTCTCGAGAGGCTGAAAAACAGGAATGATCACTACAAGTCCAATCTGTTTAGTGAGATCCTGTAGACACCATACTAAATAATAAGAAAAGGCAAAAACTAAACATTACTCCTTTCCATAGACCAACAGAGATTCACAGTACAGCTATCCAGGCCATGCTGCATGCATGCCTAGATCAATCCCTTTTTGAAAACACTAATAATAAATCTCATCTCTCATTCATCTTCTCAACTTTCATGGCTTTTATGCCACTGAGAAGTCACAGAGACCACAGTTCAGATAAGGCCCACCTCCCTGCTGTCACCAACTGCAGCAAACTTACACATTCTCAAAATCATCTTTACCTCAGTGATTCTTTGGAAATGTTCAAGAAAGTAATTGAAGAGTTTATGCTCAAGGTTATGGTTTATGAGAGGGAAGGCCTTCCAGTTTGATTCAGGCAAGGTATGAAGCTGTTGGGACAGTATGAAGAAAAGTATCATAAGGGGAGCTTCTTTTTTTTCATTTAGAGTGACAATGACATTTCTTTCACAGAATTTCTGCAGTTCAGGCAAGCATGGAAATTACCACCCACCTCACACAGACTTGCCCTCAGCAGTTCCTTCATGGGTTGGAATGAATGCAATATGTCCCAAAGAAACAGCAGAAATTACAATCTTAGAACATCCAGGAGCCAAACAAGCAAGGGTATACCCACTGGGTAGCACATCCCAAGGGCCTGCAGATAACCTCTCTGTACCTGAGTACCATACAGAGGATCATTCTGGTAAGACTGTTTCTTCATTTCCCAAGACTTAGCTGTCCAGAAATTCAAAACCCTGGAGAGGTTCTCTTGTGTCCTGAGTCCTCACTGACCTTGAAGGACTAGGGCCAAAATATTGGCTGTACTTTTAGCCCATCTATCTCTCTAATTTTTGGTCTGCAAACTTTAGTTGTGAAACATCCAGAAGAGAAGCTTAATGATATTATTACCCTGTAACAGAGGCAGTTAAAATTTTACCAGCACTACATGTATGAATATCAAACACCTTAGACATAAAATGGAACTGCTATTTTCCATAAGACATAGATATTCTAAAATTTAAATCCCTATGGAATGCTAAAGAAGTTACATATTTTTACGCAGAAATTTAGAAATCAAGCCAAATACAATATTGTAGCAGGACAATTGTATGATATTTCATTGATCTTGTCTCTCATTTATTTTTATTACCTTTTTTGATGTCCTGTAACTAAGTGGTGTTCCAGATTTTCTGATCAAGGAGATTATGGGGCCACAGAGGAAAGTGATCCACAATGTATAATGTGCCTAAGGAGAGTCACCTAGAGAGAAAACATTCTCTCAGACTTTCACAGAAAGCAAATTGGTCAAGCAATGGCTGTGACTCATCTAGATGGCTGACACTGACACAAGATCAACCAGGTGCTGTACATGGTTCCAGTGTAAACCCTGAGGGGATTTGGCTGACCTTGTCAGATACAAAGGTTACATTTTTAGTTATATAGGTCTTGCTTTAACTTGGTTTTAATCCTCCAGCAGAAAAGTGTAACCATGAGGTATAAAAAGTAAAGCTATATTAATTTGCTGAGCTGCAAAACTTCTGACAATTGCCAATTGTGCTGAAAACTTACTACTATTATGTACTATTGGACTATACTGTGTTCTTTTACTAAATTCAAGTACCTATTATCTTTGGAATGGCATCAAGTATGAAAAGATCCTTTAAAGACTTCTCCAAATATAGCATCTCTAACAGCAACGGAACACCCATCTCTGACAAAACAAAACAAAAGAAGGGGATATAAAGGACTGTTTTGTTGTGAAAAAAGATAAATATGTATACACAAGATAGTTAGGATACATATAGTTACTTTCTCTTAGTTCATTGAGAAGAAAGGTTTGTACTCATATTGTTTAGACAAGACATCACATGTGCATCTTGTCCTCTGAATAACTACTGTGAAGACAACAATATGCAATGTATTAATTATTGCAACTGTCCTACTAACCTCTTTAGAAACTGCTTCTTTGCTATATCTCTTTTCTCATTAAAAAGAATAAAGAATAAAAAAAATTCATAACCCTTTCTTGACTAAATTTCACAGAACTTCCAAATTGAAGCAACAAACTTCAAGAGGAAAAAGGTCAAATGTGAGAATTTCACAGGTCCCTTGACACTCTGAAAACTTGAGCATTCTGTCTATTTCAAGAACCTTGCAAGGAAAAATGTCTTTGCTGCTTTTATCTACTATATGACAGGAAACCTGAAAAGAACAATTACAGAAGAAAATAACTAAAATAAAAAAAATTCTAGAAGTCTTGAAGAAGAAAATCAAAGCTAGAGATGCCATACTATTTTCAAATTGCATAATAAAGCTGCAACAGTGAAAATAGATTTTTGCGTGTGATTATGGAAGAAGAGATAAAGTGTCAGTGAAAGTCATACTGTGATAGATGCAGGTATAGGCTCATAATTGTGCACATTCTGTTATAAAATAATTGGGTTGCAGTTCCATGCACACCATGATCAGACACAGCACATTTGAATATTGATGAGAGATCTCGATTTAGATTAGATAGATAGGTAGGTAAGTAGGTAGATAGATAGATAGATAGATAGATAGATAGATAGATAGATAGATAGATAGATAGACTCTATAAAACAGGGACATTTTGATTTCCTATTTGACAGTCATGATACACTTTATTACCTTCTCTTACATATTTGTCCATGATAAGACTTCAGTGTTAAATTAAATAAATTCAGTAAATATTAACATCCTTGAATCTTTCCAGAATGAAATAAATTTTTCAACAATCTAAAGGAGCTAAACAATGTATTCTTTCTTCCTATTTTGATAATAGAGACGAGCATGCTGTTTCCTCACTTCTACTGCATAACATTCTAAGCAGAAAACCAGCCCAAGCTACCAGATTTCTGTTCTGAGAATCACAGGAATGTAAAATCTGCCAAATAAATATTTACAAACTTTAGGAAAAAAAATAACGAGTTCCTAGAAGCTAATTGCCATCACTTTGAGCACCTTTTGTCACTGCGGTGGACAAAAGTAAGATGTAATAATCTCATATCTTCATAAATTTAGTATTAAAATATTTGAACAACTTTTTGTTTTCCTAAAGTTTGTCTACTTATAGTTTTTGGCAAACTCTACATATCTGCTATTATGTAGTGGTTGTTTGTGGTAACCATGCAGAAGAAATGCATTTAAAAAGAAATTAAGTTGTAAAATATTTTGAAATCAAGTAAGCATTATTTTTTATGGAGACCACCTTAAGTGTACTGCACATCAATAAACCATTCTATATTAAAGATCTGAGTCTGCCTGGCTCTGTGTGCCTTGCCTGATGAGTCAGTGGTGGTATGCAGAAACAGAACTTCCTAGGCCACTGGTCACAGCAGGGGTTTCAATGGCTTGTGACATGATGATGCAGCCAAAGGCAAGAGATCACTTCAGCTGAAGACTTTCTCTCACCAAAAATTCTATACAAGTAAATATTAACCCAAGGTAAAAATAAATTTCCCATTAATCAATGGCATATTCATATAAGAATGCTTTGTCTCTGCTCATGTCAGTTCCCTCCTCTCCATTGTTCCTGGATTCCCCCTAGAAATCCGAATGTTCAATAAAAAATAATAATTCTGGGGAGTCTTGGTCTTAGTCTGATAAGAGTTCTGACCCTCCAGACACCCTGATATTCTCAATTACTGTCTGTCATTTTAATCCTTTGATATAACCTCATCTCATTGAGGGCCTGATCAGCTCCTAGAAATTTTTTTTCATTTAAAATGAATTATTCTTCCTATTTCTTTTTTTTAAAAATATATTTGGTTGTTACAGAGTCTCACTATACAGCTTGACTCATAGTGATCCTCCTGCTTTCAGCCTCCCATGAGCTGGAATTACAGGTGTGTACCACTACACCAGGATTGCGGCTGGCTCAGCACACCCTGGGGATGGGGCTGGCATGGCATGTGGTGCTGATGATCTAACTGTGGTCCCTGCACTTGCCTAAGTTTGCCTAAGCAGGTACTTTACTCCGCTGAGCTATCTCGCCGGACCTCCCTCCTGTTTCCTTGTTTTGAGTTAAGAATTATCATCGTAAAGTTTAAAGATATATCTGACATTGTGTCAAAGTTATTCCTGCTCCTTGTATATGCACAAACACACATACATGCATACATACATGAACATATAGCAGTACACATACAGAGAGAGAGAGAGAGAGAGAGAGAGAGAGAGAGAGAGAGAGAGACAGACAGACAGACAGACAGACAGACAGACTGAAACTGAGGTTGTGACCTCCTTCCTCTCAGACCTGCAATCATGATTTCACTCAGAGCAGCAATGACTATGCAGACTTGGGGAGCTGAGGTCTCTGAAAGCTTTCTCCTGAAGTGACAACTGTCAACCACAACTGCAAGTTCCTTGTAGCATCTCTTAAGAGAACAACCATTGCTTCTGTGAGTGAAATGATGATTGCAGATCTGAGAGGAGGGAGGTCACGAAAAGCTTCTCATCATCCCTCTGCCAATCCGCTCAACCACACAACCTTGACCATAAATTTAGTATTCTAAGGGTGAGGTGGATCAGAAAGAGACATTCAATGAAATGATCTGTACTGCCATATGCAATACTATGGCATGATTTATCTAACAGCCATATCTCTGTGACTTGTTTTCTATGTTCCTCAGTATAGCTTCACTATCAATGTCCTTTTGTCTCCATCTAAGGCTCTATATCTCTCTTGCTCCTTGGGATTTTACCCATAGTTTATATCTGTATTGGACCACTGTCTAAATCATACAATCCCACCTGTGAATACTCAGATATTCCCCCAAATATATTTATTAATGCATCATACACATAAATTTTTCATTAATTTCACCAACCATATCCATTACCACATTCCTAGTCAATCTGTATTCCCATGAACCACTTCTTTCCCATTAATTCATATTGACTTTGTACATACCAATTATGTACTTTGACTAAGCCCCTGTCTTCTTTATAACAGCAAAATATTTAACATCAGTCATGTAAAACAGTGTCCCCCTTCCAAGATTCTCTCTTTTCCCTCTACTTGCTGATGATTGGACCAATTTTTCATGCCATTTTCAACTTGAAAACCACCAACCATAAACTGAAACTTCTAAAACTGAGATCCTAAATAAACCTACCCTTTCACACTTAACTGAAGTTATATTTTTTTATCATTATGAACAAGACAGGGGCTTCAGGGATATCACAGAAACACATGTTGTTCTTGGGTCTTTGAATTTGGGATTTTTTCCCTTTTTTGTTATGTTTTTATATTTTATTTACTTTTATTTTGAAGAGTAAAAACAAAGGCAAGAACAAAACTTAGAAACAAAGACAGAAATGGCATAGTACAATACGTATGTTACATATTTTCAGAACAGGAGTAGCTGACTAACAATGGTTGAAATATTACCTAATTTTATCATCAAATCTGTTGCACAGGTTAATACATAGTTTTGTAAGTTTGGACATATTACAGCATATTATCACTTCTTTTAAGAAATCTTAAATATTTTTGAGATGGGGCATGGTGGTGCATGTCTGTAATCCCAGCTCTTGGGAGGCTGTAAACAGGCAGATCACTACAAGTCCACTCTAGTAGTGATCCCCTGAACACCCTGTAGAGCCTTCCCTAAAACACAAAAAAAGAACACGTCTTAAATTTTTTTAATAGTACAAATTTATTTTTTAAACTTTTATTCATTTGAATGAGTAAAAAGATAAAATAGCAATGAAACAGTTTCAAAACAGGTTAGTAGGAGAGTTACAATAATTAATACATTAAATATTATCTTCAGAGTAGTTATTCGGAGGAAAAGATGTGGACATATCATATCTGAGCAATATTAGTACAAACCTTTCTTCTCAATGAACTAAGAGAAAGTAGCTGCATATCTATCCTATCTTGTATATACATATTTTTTCACTACGAAATGCTTCTTTATTTATATCCCCCTTTTTTGTTTCACTTTGTCACAAATGGGTGCTCTACTGCAGTGAGAAAAGTTGTACTTGGAGAAGTCTTTAAAGGACCTTTTCACACTTGAAGCTAGTCTAAAGATTGTAGGTACTTGAATCCAACAAAATAACTCAATATAGTCTAATAGTCCATAATAGTAGTGGGTTATCAGCAGAAGTGGAAATTGCCATAAGTCGTTGACTTGAGTCTTTTACAGCTCAGCATATTAATATGGCATTACTTTTTACACCTCATGCTTACACTTTTCTACTGTGTTAAAGCAAGTTAAAGCAAGACCTATATAATTAAAAATGTAACTTTCGTATCTGACAAGGTCAGTGAAATCCCCTCAGGATTTAGCTTGAAACCATGTAAAGCACCTGGTATATTGTTTGTCAGTGTCAGCCATCTGGATGAGTCACATCCATTGCTTGACCAATTTGCTCATTAGGAAAACCTGAGAGAATTTTTTCGCTCTAGGTGACTCTCCTTAGGCACATTATACATTGCTGATCATTTTACTCTGTGGTCCCATAAACTCCCTGTTCAGAAAATTTGGGACACCACTGAGTTACAGGATGTTGCTGTACAGGTCCTCTCATGTCCTGATTCCCCATTGATCTTGAAAGGCTAGGGCCAAAATAATGGCTATCCTTGTAGCCCCTCTATTTCTCTGATTTTTGGTCTGCAAACTTTAGTTGTTAAACATCCAGAAGAGAGTCCTAGCCCAGGTCCGGTGAGGGTGCGGAGAGCTTCCTGCTACCCTGCGCTGGAGGGACCAGTCCCAGCCCAGGTGCAGCGTGGGCCGGACCCTCTCCCAGCCCCTCGGGCCGCCCCCCACCACTCCTCAGTGGCTCCCCC
>NW_004524782.1:3210283-3223766 GCF_000260255.1 Octodon degus
TATTATGGGCTACTGGACTCTTTTAGAATATTTTGCTGAGTTTACACACCTATAATATTCAATAACAGAACTTAGAAAAAATGGGGTATACTAATGAATGTCCATTTTGTATCTGTGTATTCAAAGTGGTTAGGATAGGTATATAGTTGCATTCTCTTAATGAATAGAATGATTTGTTCTAATGTGTTTGCAAATAGGATCACAAGTCCACATCTTGTACAGCAATTAACCACTAATACTAAGTGTATTATTTGTTGAAACTGTACTTGTGATTTGATTTGAAAAAAAATAAAATAAAATAAAAAAATAAAATAAAATTTTCATCTAATAAAAAAATAAATAAATAAACATCCAGAAGAGAAACTTAATGATATTGTTATGCTGTAACAGAGACAATTGTGCTTAACATCACTATCTGTCTGAATAGCAAATGCCTTAGATATAACATGGAACTTCTAATTGTTGTTACCATCTTTTTTCTAACTTCTTAAAAATTTATTTAAAAAAAGTATAGTAATAATTGATATGCATTAGAAATGGTACACAATTAGATCAAGATGACAGGCATTCAAGCGTGACTTTTGTATTACACATTGATGTCCTCCATGTAGTTGCTTAGATGCAGATATCAGCATACTTAGTTGATCAAGGTGAAAACTCTACAGATTAACTCCTATTTTCAAAAAAAGATGGAAATTCTTCGTACTATCAAATCAGCCATACTGTATATATACTTGCATGTTTTTTCCTATTTTTTCTTATTTCTTTACTCTCCATTGTTTAATCCTTAAGTTCTGTTTTGTTTACTTTTGCTATACCTCACCTTTCAGGTTTCCTTTCTTCTTTCAGATTCTCACACTAGGGAGACAATACAATATTTACAGATGTGGGTCTGGCTTATTTCACTCATGAGTATAGCCTTTGGTTGCAATCACTTACCTATGAAGGTTTCTAGTTTGTCTTTCTTCACAGCTGAGTAATACTCCATAGTATAAAAATACCACACCATTTTCATCCATTCCTTGGGTGATGGGCATTTTGTTTGCTTCCAAAATTTGGTTGCGACAAATTGTGTTGCTATAAACAAGGGTGCATGTATATCACTATGGTATGATGTTTTCAGTTCTTTTGTACAAATACCCAGAAGGGGAACACCTTGATACATCAGAATTTCCAATCCTAGTTTTTCAATGAGTCACCACACTGATTTCCATAGAGGTTGTACAAGTCTACATTCTGACTAGCAGTGGAGAAGAATTATTTTTCCCTACAGCCTCTCATCTTCTCAATTTTTAATCAAGGTCTTCTTTAGAATCACTTAGTAATTCTTTCATTATAGTTATCATTTCTTTTTTTACTTTGGAGACTATTTCTGATTTCCTCTATACCTTTCTACAGTTGTTTCTTTAAGCTCAGATGCTATTATTTCATAGATTTTGTATGTGTGGGTTCAAATATGAAAAATAAGTTAGAGAAAAATTGTTGAGCTGAAGCAGTAAACCACTCTTCATAGAATAGACAAAGAGACACACAGATATACAGTCAAACTAATGAAAAATTCATCTCAAATGCTAGCATGCACTGAGATATATTTTTGTCCTAATTAAATAATAATAACAATATACAATTATAGAACTTGGTAATTGCAAATAGGCCAGTCATATTTACTTGTGGAGTGATTAGCAGAGATCTTTTATAAGAGCTTGGAAGTAATAAACCTTTTTTCTATAATTAACATGCATTTTTTTGCATTTTGTTTTAATAGTACAACTTTCATCTCAGTTATGTCTATATATTATTTTTTTATGCCAGCTCAGCCCATCCTGAGGGTGGGGCTGGTACAGTATGTGGTGCCAGGGGTTGAATTGCAGTCCCCTGAGCATGCCTAAACTTACCTAAGTGGGCACCTTAGACCATTGAGCTATCTCGCTGGCCCAGGCTCTATATATTCTATTACCCACTCTGCCCTTTGATTTCCATTGTTGGTTACCATCTCCTAGGAGTTCTGAGTCATTTTTTCAATTGTCCCCAGTTCAAGCCTAGCCCAGTGCTTGTCTATTGGATGTGGAGTCTCTGAGACATCACTATAATACCACTGAGCATCCATTTCTTTAAAGTTGGAGTCAACTCTTTGTCCAGGCCTGGATTGGCCTGGATCCATGATAAAGCCAGGCAGTATGTTCTGGTACCTATTCAGCATTCTCTGGAAAGACACAAACATACCGTACACTCCAAATTAGCACTGAGCTGGTTCCCTTCCATTGTCCAGTAGCATTGTTCTATACCAGTAATGGTGAATCTTTCAGAGACTGAGTGTCCAAACTTTAACCCAAAACTGACACATTTATTAGAAAGTGTCAACACTGAAATTAGACTTGATTATCCAAAGCTCCACTTTTGGGGTGATTCTGGTGAGATTTAGCTCATGCACCCTCAGTGAGGTCTCTGAGTATCCATGTGAAAGTGTGTAGTAGGCTGTTCTCCACTGCTCTATGGTAATTACCTACCAATGAAGACTCTCCCATTTCCAGTGTTTCTTTAGTTATTGAGGAATAAGTTTAACCATGGTGCTTAAAGATATCTATAGTGATCCATGAAACAGTGACTAGAGCAATAGACTAGAAAACAAAGCAAGTAAAGCTTTACAGTGTTTATTGCTTGAAAGAATGAAAAAAACAATCCAGCAAACAGTAAACAAGTTGCACAGACAAACTGTAGAACAGGAGAAAGTTCTGTGAGAAATAGTTGGTCTCTTGGTGTACCGTAGGGAAAAACCACAGTAGGAATGAGGAAAAGATAGACAAAAGATGAAACCTTGGTTCAGGTTAAGGCCTGTTTGTCTGATGGGCAAAGAACAACAGTAGGGACATTTGCTTGTTTTTTAATCTTTGCAAAGCTAGTATCACAAGACACAAGATTTCCCAGTGACTACTAGCCGAAACTGTCCAAGCAGGATGCTGTTTTAAAAACTGAGGTAACTTGACCTCTTTAGGCCCTGCCCTCATAAATATTTCCAATTTCCAGTTTCAGTAGCTCACAAGAGTATTTTTATTTTTTAATTTAATAAAATAAAGTAGATATTCTTATTACTTGTATGAAATATAAAACAAAATTTCATAAGACAATTAGAGAACCACAATAGTTAGTGCTCTTTGTAACATGCATTTAAGAGAATAGCTGAAATGTTACACAGTTGAGCTCATAAGCAAACAAATATATAATTTTTCCTCCAGAAAGTATAGTGTTTCCATTTTAGTTTTTTATTTTTAAAGAATATAAAATACTGATAGAAAAATCAGTATTAAAAACAATATAATATTTCACTAAACCAGCAGACAGGATATCCTGTCCAAACACTATTAGTACAAATCTTTCTTCTCTTTGAATTAAGTGAAAGTAGCTGTATACCTATCCTAACTATTGTGCATATACAGATACAAAATGGTCCTTCCTTTGTATCCCCCTTTTTTGTTTAGTCCTGTCAGAGATGGGTATTCCATTGGCATCTAAATACTATAGGTGCATAAACTCAACAAACAGTAACATAAACTCAACAAACAGTTGCTGTACTGCATGATGGTATCTTCAAATTACTTGTTCGGGTTACTGGATATGAACATGCAAGTATTGCTTTAAAGAAAAAAAAATCAAACAATACCAAAAAATGTTCTAAGAAATTTTAGATAAAAATACAAGAATAAGAAAAAAATTTTTAAGCATTAACTTCTTTCAAAAGACCAGAAAAAATGGCAGTACAATCATCCAAACTATTCTGTATATATACCTAAATGTATAGTTTTTGCTTCTTTCATTTGTTTTATTCATCATCCCAGTTTTTCTTTCCTATTGGACAAATTATTTCCCTTTCACAGTATCTATTGTACCTCTGAGATTGTATTTACTCTTTGAGGTTTTCACACTAGCAAGATAATATGTTGCTCGCACAAGTGGATCTATTTATTTCATTTACTAATGTTCTCTAGTAGCATCCATTTATATACAAAAACCTCACATTTAACTTTTTATGGCTGAATAATAGGCAATTGCACACAAATACCCTACCTTTTTATCCATTCCTTTATTGCTTGGCATCTTCATTGTTTACAAGATTTATCTATGGCAAATTGCACTGCTATAAGCATGGGTGCACATATTTTGCTGTGGTATAATGATTGTAATTCTTTTGGAAAAATACCTAGGATAAGAATAGCTGACTTAAATGGGATCTCCAATCCTAGCTTTTTGAGTAATTCTCATATTGATTTCCATAATAGTTGTATCATCTGCATGCCACTAACAGAGGACAAGGGTTCCTTTCTCCCTATAACCTTTCCGGCATTTCTTTTTTTTTCCATGACTTTTTTTATTATTGAGAAACAAATAGCAATGAGACAGTTTCAAAACTGATTAATAGGACAGTTTCAATAATTAATACATTGTACAATGTTTATCTTCTTAGTGGTTATCCATAGTACAAGAAGCAGACAGGATATCCTGTCCAAACACTATTAGTACAAACCTTTCGTCTCATTGAATTAAGTGAAAGTAGCTGAATAACTATCCTAACTATTGTGTATATACAGATACAAAATGGTCCTTCCTTTGTATCACCTTTTTTGGTTTAGTCCTGTCAGAGATGGGTATTCCATTGGCATCTAAATACTAGAGGTGCATGATTTCCGCCAAACAATCCAACACAGTCCAGCAGTTCACAACAGTAGTTGGTTATCCCCAGAAGTTGTTGACTTGAGCCTTAAGAAAAAGCACCACAGGTGACTGAGTCTGTTCCTGATGGCATGTGAATTCAATCCAGATAGATCCACAGTATTGAAAGAGCTGGGCTTGTAGTGTGAGCAATCCAATCAAGGAACTGCCCTGGTCTGTTTTGCTTGTTACCTATTTGAAAATAAACAGGTGTGTACTGTACTGTCCCTATGACCTTGGATTGCCCCACCATGTGTGTCCTGGAGCACAGCACCATCCCATCCCTGTAAGTGATTTTACTATTTTTATTTCCCAGGCACTCTCCTCATTCTCCAACCCCCCCCCTTTTTTTTGGTGGTAAAATGTTATGAAATTTAGACTGCCTTGAACTCACTATTTGGCTCAGGCTGGCCTTGAATTTATAGCGACTCTTCCGCATCTGCCTCCCAAGTTCTGGAATTGCAGGCATGTGCCCCAATGTCTGACTCTTGATTAAATCATCAGCATTTCTTATTGGTTGACTTTTTGAGGTAGTTATTCTTTCTGGGGTAAAATGGTATCTCAGCATTGTTGTAATTTGCATCATTTGAATGACCAATAATGTTGAACTTTTTTATACATTTATTTGTCATTTGTATCTTTTCATTTGTGAAGTGAATATTAACCTTGGATGCCCAATTTTAGCCTGATTATTTTTCTAATTATTTCTGTGTTCTAGATAACAATCCTTTATCTAGAGGTCATTACACTATAATTTTTTCCCAAACTATAGTATTTTATTTAACACCATTGATGAATTACTTGATGCCGAAACATTTCAAAAGCTGTAGTACTAATAGTTGATTTTTTTCTAATATTTCCAGTGGGCAATTTGATTTTTGTTTATGCACTCTCTACCTAACACTATGACTTTAAGATTTCTACCAACTTTCTCTTCCATAAGATTTAGCATTTCAGTTTTAAAATTTAAATCGTTGGTCCATTTTGAGTGTAGTTTTTTTTTTCATGGTGATAGGCATGGGTCTATTTTAAGCCTTCAGCATAGAGAAAGTCAGCTTTCCACCACTGCTTTTTAAAGAGGCTATTCTTTCTTCTAGTGATTGTGCTTGGCCACTTTGTCAAAGATCAGTACACTGAGCATGCTTGTAGTCATGTCTACATCTTCTCATCTGTTCCATTAATTTTCAGGTCTACTTTTTGCCAATATGTTGCTGATCTTTTTAATTCATTTTAATAAGAAAAATAGATAAAATAGCAATGACACAGTTACAATAATTAACGCATTGCATATTGTTGTAGTCATACTAGTTATTCAGAGGACAAGATGCAGACAAGATATGTCTAAATAAAATTAGTGTAAACTTTTCTTCTCAATGAACTAAGAGAAAGTAGCTGTATATCTACCCTATTTTGTGTATACATATATTTTTTCTTTCCTTTTTTTACAACAAAATGGTCCTTTAATAATTGCTGCTGCTTCCAAATTTCAAAGATTATAAAATCATGAGAATCTCTTCTATACATCACAGTAGTCTCCTTAGAGATAATTTCCAGAGAGTTGTAATTGCCTTTGGTAATTAGAAACTATGGAACAAAGTTGTTCAAAAACATCCTTATTTCCCCAGGCCTCCACTGTCATTGTCAATACATATAAAATGATAATTGTAATTCAGAGGAAGGTGGAGGTTACAGCTTCATCGCTTCCTATATCATGCCTCCCTTGCTGCTTATACTGAGTATCATCTCCTGCACCTTGAGCCTACTATTCTGTAAAGGGAAGAATTCAAGTGAGTAATTTCTGTCTCAGTCAAAGAGTCAGAGTTGGTAAACACAGAAGTTTGGAAAAAGAGATGAGGTCTGGAAAGGAAAACGCAGGTAGAAACATGTCTATGAGGATGTGGGAAATAAAGATAAATGTTCTACAGCTAGGAGCTGAGCTATTAAACACACATAGAAGACTCAAATCTAGGTCAAGTCCTGACATTTTCTAATGGAATTTAATGAAGTCTTTGTTGAAAATGAGTGTCAGTGAATAATCACAATTATAGTAAAATGGGCCTTTCTGTGGTTAAGGATGGTAAGAGTTCAATGTAGCTGTTGTTGCCACAGCCATACATGAATGAAAGGGCAATTAATATGATTGTTACTATTTATAATGTCTTCATGCTTTTGATAAAAAGCAAAATAGAATTTTTAGTACTAACTGCTTCTCTGCTGAACCCATGTGGTTGAAATATTTTCTGGAATTAAAGTGAATTTTTAAATGTAACTCTGTTGTATATGTTGTACTTAGCAGAAGGCATCATTGTCATCTACCGAAGACACCTGTTCCTGGATAATTACGCGAGAGAATGCTAACTCGCATGAATTCAGACAAACTGCATTTCAGAAAAGAAAAACTGTGCTATCGTGTGTTGCATGCAAAATCCATCAGGATGAAATGAGCATTTTATTGCTTGTGTGGTTTAAAAATATTATTTGTATATTTGCTTGCATTGGAGGCCGTGGTTCAGTAGCAGAGCATGTGCCTAGCATTGGTGATGCCTTGGATTTGATTCTTAGCAACACAAACATAAAGTTGAATTCTAGCATAGTTTTTGACTGAGGGTTACCAAGACTAGGGATATGGAATGCAGCACAGGGATATACCTCTTGAGGTATACCCTCAACCTCAGAATAGCAGATTTCAAACATTGATGTCATTTTAAAAACAATTTTTATTAGTTCTGCTAAGTTTTTCTCATATACAAGAACATATTGCCGGCAATACGGACAGTGTCATAGAGGTTTCTAGAAACTTTTCTTCTTACTTTCCAGGGATGTTGTGGTTGTTATTTAGAAATTCTGTATGCCCTCTCATTTAGCCCCCCTCACCAACATTTTACTCTTTATGTGTGTCATAGAGTCCTTTAAATTTTATATAAAATTAAAATCATTGATGACTTATCTTTCCTCGATTTTGCACACCCTAATATTGTTAAACTACATCCATATTGTCAATAGTTGCACTATATTCTCCTTTTTAACTATTTTCCTGTTTGTAAAATGTCTAAATAACATTTATTTCACACAAGTAACATTTTTTTACATACAAGCATTCGTTATTTTTTGAAGAGAGAAAAAATAATCAAATGATGCAGAATTTCAAAACAACAATTTCTATGGGCAGACCTTAGTGGAGTTTCAGAAATGGAATACAAGAGTCTACATAAAGATAGATCAAGAAAAAAATATTGTCATTAGGTTGAACCTCCGTTCAGTGTCATCTAGGTCACTAACATAAGGTTATAGTTCAGTCGGACATATATGTTAAAGTCAACTACATAGACCTACGTTTATAGTTACAGTATTGTAATGTACTTATTAGATTACTAATAACTGACATTTTATACTAATAAATTTAGTGAGCTCTTTCAAATTCAGAAATTGCCTGCATTGAGACACTTTCCCTCATTTCTTAATATTACTGGTAGAATTCATTGGCATTGGTTATAGGATTCCCTTGTTAAAATATCAAATAATCAAACAAATAAGTTTTGTAATGTTAGTGATCATGGAGTTGGTTTTGTATTTTTTGCTCTTGTGAGAAATAAATAATTTTAGTTTATATAGTTAGTACAGCACATCTTTTGGTTAGTAATATCTGAACTTACATTGGGTAATCTTAAAGATATTGAATTATTAAAACATAAAATTTTATCTTTTTCTAAATAAGTTTATTGAGAAACAAATAGCAATGAGACAGTTTCAAAATCGATTAGTAGGACCGTTTCAATAATTAATACATTGCATATTGTTGTCTTCATAGTGGTTATTCATAGCACAAGATGCAGACATGATATCCTGTCCACAAACACTATCAGTACGAATATTTCTGTTCATTGAATTAAGAGAAAATAGATATATATCTATCCTATTTTGAATATACAGACACAAAATGGTCTTTCATTGGTATCCCCTTCTTTTGTTTTGTCACAGATGCATATTACAATGTCATTTAAAAATTTTAAGTGCATGAATTTGACTGACCTTGTCAGACAAAAGTTGCATTTCTCGTTATATAGGTCTTGCTTTATCTTGGTCTTGCTTTATCTTGATCTTGCTTTACCTTCTTGTACTTCCAGCAGAAAAGTATAAAAACAAAGTACAAAAAGTAAAGTCCATATGAGTATGCTGAGCTGTAAAAGGCTCAAGTCAACAACTTCTGACATTGCCAGTGCTATGGATAACCCACTACTATTATGGACTACTGGACCATATTGGACTATTTTGATGAATTCATAAAATTTTATCTTATGTGTTATAGAAATACTAATCAATAATTTTCTAAAATACTTGAATATGCTGAAACAGACTTATAAATATACATGTTATTTGTTTGTCTGTATTCTCACTTATCTTGATATTTCTTGCCATATTTATTTAAGTTTTCTGGATGTTGTGTTATACTACTTGGTGGTAGTTTTATTTTACTTGCCTGATTGTTGATGTCACTGAACATACTCCATGTGTGTATTAAGCAATAAATAGCATGTTCTTTAAATTTCATCTTAACTACTGTCATATTTTATTCTCTTGTATAAAATACTAAATCCTTAAAGATCAGTAACTGTATATATCACCTTTTCACTGTTTTACCTCCTTTTTCATAATTCCCATCCTCTGTCCACCTGCTGACTTTAGGTCAAATAAACATATTTGTATGAAAACAGTTCTAAATTTTAATAAAATGTGCAATTTCACAGATGATGTTAATGTTTTTCTAGGAGATACTGTGTTCTTCTTAGAGTCAATGAGTAATTTTTCATAAAATGTTTGATATCTATCTTAGACATTAACATTTGAAATCCATTTAAAATTGATCTATTGTATGAAGTGTGTATACAGCGTGATTTTTTTTCTTTTTGTGCTGAAACTTAAGATAAATTTTAGGATTTACTGAAAATTTTGGATTTTGCTTTCCTTCCATATGTTGTCTTCCTTCCTTTGACAGTTTAACACCACCTCATACTTACTGATGATTTCCTGTGCAGTAGGATAGAAATCCTCTTCAACTCTTCTAGCTTTTTAAAATTTTCACAATCCCACAAGCACACAAATATAAAATTATTTTATTATTTATTCTTTACAATGAGTTATGACACTAAGACAAATAATTGTTATAGCAATTTAAATGACATTTTGATAGTAAATGGCAAAATAACGTCCAAAGATTTGGTAATAGGAATCATCTTTTTGTCACAAACTGTCATTGGTGTCACAGGCAATTTCTTTCTTCTTTACCGTTATATTTTTGCTTTCCACAATGAAAGGAAATTAAGACCCACAGATGTGATTCTGAAGCACCTGTTTGTAGCCAACTCCTTAGTTCTTCTTTCTAAAGGAATTCCTAGAACAATAGCAGCATTTGGGTTGAAACAATTCTTCAATGATACTGTGTGCAGATATCTGTCATATATTGAGAGAGTGGGCAGGAGTGTGTCCATTGGTACCATCTGCCTCTTGAGTGTCTTCCAAAACATCATCATCAGCCCCACGAACCCCTGTTGGAAAGATGTTAAAGATAAAGCTCAAGAGTATATTTGCTTCTGCACTTTCCTCTGCTGGATCCTAACTATGGTTGTCATTTCAATTATTCCTCTGTATGCATTGCATTTGAATGCAGAAGGTTATGACAACATTACAAAGAAAATCAATATAGGATTCTGTTGTGTTGTTGACTATAGAGCACTCATGGGCTCAATCTACATAGCATTAGTAGTTTTTCCAGAAGTTTGTTTTTCTCTGCTTATAGTCTGGGCCAGCAGCTCTATGATTTTCATCCTACACAGACACAAGCAAAGGGTTCAACATATTCGTGTCACTAATGCGTCCTTAAGATCTCCTGAGTCCAGAGCCACACGTAGCATCCTTTTCCTGGTGAGCACCTTCATATCTTTTTACACTCTGTCTTCACTCCTTCGAATTTCTGCCATTATAGTTTCTGATCTCAGTTCATGGTTGGAGAGTACTGATGAAGTAGTTGCTTTGTGTTTTCCAACTACCAGTCCCTTTTTGATCTTATCCCAACATTCATCTATATTAATGCACTGCTTTTCTTGCAGAAAAAAACACATAACCACTCTAATCTTTACGTAACTATGAAAATTGTATGTTGATTTTTTTTCTCTACTTTTTATGAGCTAATGAGGAGAGGCCCTATATCTCATCTAGATCAGCAATGATATTTTTAGCTCACTGAAGGCAGGAACTCCACAGGAATCATAGATGGTAGTAAAGCTGGTTGAGCCCCTTGTGGTACATCCTCCTCCATTCATATCCATCTCAATGAAGTGTTTCTTGGGCTAAATAAATGGGCTACTCCATTTTGTGGATTAATTTCTTTCCTTATGGAACCATTTGGGAGAAGTAAAAGCAATATAGAATTGAGTAGAAGGACACTTTTCTGTACATATCTCTGGGTTTCCCTTGTCCATAGGCTTGTTATATGCTCTGATTGTGCCAATTGCTTTGTTTTCACAATAGTTTGACTGGTAAATAATCTTAGGTGCTAGACATACTGTCAGTCTTTAGACAAAAAGGACTCTTCATGTTTATTTGGAAATAAGACTCCATTCATAGAATAAAGATATTAAAAGGGAAAAGAATTTTGAAGTTCCTGAAGAACACATTGGTTCTCTGAAGCTTTCATTATAGAAAGGAAAAGCAGGCACATACACGAAGTTTCCTGCTCTGCATGTATCTGGTGCACTAATATTCTGCTTTCTCAGACCACTTGACAATTCTCCACACTCATGAGATGCATCCAAGGAAATGATGAGAGTGAAGGAGAAATCCTTGAAAAGTTATGTATGGATATGGACCTTGTACAGGCCGCTGTGAATGACATATGCCCCTACACCATGAATTTTGTGTCCTAATGTTCTAAGAAATAGTTTTTTAAAAAAAAAACTTCAGTGTGTTTTCCTGCTTACAATTTTGATGACAATGCCTCTTAGGTTTCGCGTGCTAAAGAGAACATGCTTTAACTCATATCATAGTGGGGAGACTAAGAGATGTACCGCACATATCACACAGTTTACTTGCAGGTCAACTGTGCTTCACAACGAGGAAGATACAAGGGCAAAAGGAAGAGAACACAGCTGATGGAGAAGATCGTAGAGCAGGAGTGGTCTGCTGTTGTTCTCATTCTACAAATGCCTCAGGAGAACTCACCTTGGCCCCATAAGACTACCACGATCCATCTTCAGGGTAGAACACTCCAATGACCTGTAACCTATCACCAGCTTCTCTTCATAAACTTATAGTACCCTCCTACCATCACAATACTAGGGAGAAACCCATCTTTGCATATAAAAACTTCTGCGAGATGAATCAAATCTATACATATGCTCCCTGTGGGCAAATCTATCCACTCATGTCACAAAAAATGCATGACCTTATGTCTTCATTTCTATTGCAGGAATAAAATACTGACAGAAAATTCTTCAAGAAAGAACCATTTAGTTTGGCTCATGATAGCTAAAGAAGGTCAGCTGACTCCAAGGCATAAATATCATAGCAGAAATGTATGGCAGAAATGTATCAAATGAATTCTCATGGAGGACTTCTGTTTACCTTGTGGCAGTCACAAAACAGAGAGGGTGAGAAAGTCAAAGAGGAAAGGACAAGTGATCATGGATAGGTATGTTTCCCAGTGGACTCTTTCCTCCAACTGGGGCTCAACTCTTAATGGCTGACTCAGCTATGGATTGATAAATGCATTGGCCAATTGGAGAGGTTTTAACCCTTATGAACCAGTCAGCTCTAGGGTTCACTCTTAATTGACTCAATTTGAAGGTCCAGATTAATTATCACACTTTACAAGATACCATAAATAAGAGAGTTGAGCACAAGGATCAGTGAATTAACCATGGAAAAGGAAGGAACATATGGGAACCTCTCTTTTGAAAAAGCTTTCTCAGTGTCAGGTTTCACAATCTCTAAATCCACTAGAAACCAGAGATTCCTTGGTCAACGTAAGACAGTGAAACTTCAGGAGACTTGTCGTTTCTGATCCTACACTGTGAGTGAAATGAACATTGTGTGTAGACTGCAAAAAGAAAAACAGACCTAGCAGGAGGGGGCTGCTCAGAAATCAAAGTTAGTAAACAGACATCACTGTGAACAAAGGTTCAGTTTTATCTGCAGGGAAAAGATCAGGGAGCACTGTGTTCAGTATCCATAAATCCTACCTATGAATAGATTTCTCTTGCCTGTTGATTTTTCACCCTTTCATGACAAGTTCTGACCTCCATGAGAACCTGGAATCACTTGTAGTCAGTACATTCAGAGATCTATGAAACACAATAAGAGATAAGGTCGATATTTAAAAGAGAAAAGGTTCCTATGCATTTTAACATTTTTATAAACTTTCTCTTAACAGTATGAATAGTAAGTGATTCACAATTTCAGGCAATGTGTAAATTTTTTATATAATTTATAATAATAAGAAAGATGTTGTCATTCATCTCCCTGAAAAATTTCCCCTTGACTTCTAATGCACTTTCCTCATGTGCTTTTCATATTTCTAAAACAGTATTGTATATCTTCTTTGATGTTTTTATCAAATTGATAAAAATTTCAACTATAGTTGCCCAGTGAAATGCCATAAAAAGTTAGGTTTACAAAATATTTTGGGGGGAGCCGGGGAGTTAGCTCAGTAGAATAAGTGCTTGCCTGGCAAGCGCAAGGGCCTAAGTTCAATCCCTGGCTCCGCAGAAAAACAAAACTATATATA
>NW_004524782.1:3224212-3247294 GCF_000260255.1 Octodon degus
TCTTCGTAGTGGTTATTCATAGTACAAAATGTAGACATGATATCCTGTCCAAACACTAATAGTACAAATCTTTCTTCTCATGGAATGAAGAGAAAATAGCTGTATATCTATGCTATTTTGTATATACATATACAAAATGGTCCTTCAATTGTATATACTTTTATTGTTTAGTTTTCTTAGAGATCGGTGTTCCATTGCCATTTAAATATTGTAGGTGCATGAATTCAGCAAAATAATTCAATATACTCCAGTGCTCCATAATAGTAGTGTGTTATCCATAGGATTTCTAATGTTGTTGACTTGAGCCTTTTACAGCTCAGAATATAAAAATGGCGTTACTTTTTATACCTCATATTTATGCTTTTCTGCTGCATGATTAAGGCCAAAATAAAGCAAGACCTATATAACAAGGAATGTAACTTTTGTATCTGACAAGGTCAGCCGAATTTCCTCAGGATTTTCCCTGAAGCCCTGTACCACAGTCTGTAGATCCTTTTTTTTTTTTTTTATTCTTCTTACTGGTTAATTGCTGTACAAGATGTGGACTTGAGATCCTATTTACAAACACCATTAGAACAAATCATTCTATTCATTAAGAGAATGCAACTATATATCTATCCTAACCACTTTGAATACACAGATACAAAATGGACATTCATCTGTATACCCTATTTTTTCTAAGTTCTGTTACTGAATATTATAGGTGTGTAAACTCAGCAAAATATTCTAAAAGAGTCCAGTAGCCCATAATAGCATTGGGTCTTCTGTTTAACTGGCAATGTCAGAAATTATTGACCTGAGTCCCCCACAGCTCAACATAACAGCATGGCTTTACTTCCTATATTTCATCTTCATACTTTTCTACTGGATGGTTAAGACCAAGGTAAAGCAGGACCTGTGCAACAAGAGTTGTAGCTTTTTGGTCTGAGAAGGTCAGCGAAATGCTCTCAGGATTTATCCTGAGATTCTGTACCTCAGATTGTAGAACCTTTGTCAGTGCAGCCATGTGGATTAATCACGGCCATTTCTTGGCCAATGTGCTCTCTGTGAAAGCCTGAGAGAGTGTTTTCTCCCCATGTGACTCTCCTTAGGCACACTCTACGTCATTGATCATGTTCCTTTTTGGCCCCATAATCTTCTTGACCAGAAAATTTGGGACACTACCGAGGTACATGACGTTACAGTACAAGTTCTCATATGTCCTGAATCTTAATTGACCTTAGAAGGGTAGGGCCAAAATATTGGCTTTCCTTGTAGCCCTCCTTTTTCTCTAATTTTGGTCTGCAAACTTAGGTTGTTAACCATCCAGAAGACAAGCTTATTGTTATTATCAAACGATTTAGGCTATCAAGCTTAACCTCACTATCTCACTGCATTTCAAACATCTTAGGCATAATAAGGAACAGGTATTTTTCATCAAGTATTGATATGTTGAACTTTAAGTCCCTACATAATATGATAAAAAATTTAAAAATTAGATTACATTTTAACATAGGATAAAGAATTATATACTTCTCATGTTTTCACATTAGTCCAAAAATCCCACCATATACAACCTTGAAGCAGGACAGTCCCACAATATTCCTTTTCCTGTCTCTTGCTTTCATTCACCACCCCCTTCTTCTTGAACATCCACCTACCCGAGAGACATCTTAGCAGTAACTGGCATGTACACTGACAATTTTTTTAAAAAATAAACATCCATTTAATTTTTTATCATACCTCACACATTCCTTGGTTCAGTACCTACATGTTTAATCAGAAAGGCTAGAGGTAGGTGTGCTGGTCAATACCTGTAT
This sequence comes from Octodon degus, assembly GCF_000260255.1. Classification (NCBI taxonomy): domain Eukaryota; kingdom Metazoa; phylum Chordata; class Mammalia; order Rodentia; family Octodontidae; genus Octodon; species Octodon degus. The sequence goes on from NW_004524782.1 coordinate 3,226,012, forward strand.
TTTTAGCACTCCATGGGCTGAGACAAGAAGGTTGCTTGAGTTCAAGCGAGCCTGAGTTACATACGTGTTCAGGGTCATCCTGCACAACTCAGTGATGTTCTAATGTTCTGATTTATGACTGTGGCTTTAAGATGCACTGTATTCATTCCAAGCCCTGAAGTAACTGCTGAGTGCAAGTATACACCCAGTGTGAACCGTGTAAGGGGCTGGGGACTGAAGGTCAGCCATGCAGATATGGGATGTAGCTGCAATCATGATGTAGCACCACAGCTTCAGGGATTTCAGTGTTTTCCAGTACTGCAGAAATTGGGGGAAAGGTGACTCTGTATAGAAAAATGATGAGAAGATCCCCTTATAATACTTTTCTTCGTGTTGACCTAACAGTTTTATGCCTTGCCTGAATCAAATGGTAGACCTTCTCTGTCATAAATTGTATCAATGAACATGAACCTTTGAATTAGGGTTTTTTTGTTTTGTTTTGTTTTTGTTTTTTGGACAGGGTCTACAGGGTCTCACTACATACATCGGACTTGTAGTGATCCTCTGTTTCACAGCCTGCCAAATCCTGGGATTACAGGCATACACCACCACGCCCAGTCTCATTTGCCGTCTCAGGGTGCCCCAGGGGTGGGGCCGGCGCGGGAGGCCCCGGGATTGAACTCCTGGCCCCTGCATCTGCCTAAGCAGACACTTCAATCCACTAAGCTATTTGGCCGGCCCATCAATTAGTGTCTTGATCAATTCAAATGAATCACTAAGCTAAAAGGATTTTCAGAGTGCCTAAACTGTAGCAGGTGGTGACAACAGTGAGGTTGACATTATCTGAAGTACGAGCTTTGTTTCTTTTCAGTGGCATAAAAGCTACGAAAGGAGATATGCAGAGATGTGATTGTACACTAGCGTTTGCAAAAGAAAGAATACAGTTTGTCTCTGACACTTTAAATTTCTTCATTTCAGAAGCCATTGATTCATTGCTTTCAGCTGTGTGATTTCCAATTTGTTCTGTGTTAGTGACCTCTGCACTTGTTATGGGTGGGCTTGGGTTCTGAGGTTGCATTTTGTTCCTTCTCATCATTTTGTGTAGCACTGTCTTCTGATCTTTGTTGTAGATCTTTGCTGTAGTTATAACCTTCGCACGTAGTGAAGTTCAGGTGCAGATCTACAAAGTTTGGACTTATCCAGCTGCGTCTAGCTTGGGTCTGGCTGCTGTGCTCAGCTCCTTCCCACTGCTGCCCTTGAGGGTGAACCTGTTGTGCCCCTGTGGCGAGATGTTCTGCTCCTGGACTAGCTGGTTAGATCTATCCTCTACACTCTCTGCAGGGACTGCAGCTGCAGGATTACATGCCAGGCGTGTGTGCCAGGCCTGAGCTGTGCCTGGAGGGTGCAAGGTGAAGTAGGGGGAAGAGGAAGCTCTCCCACACACTCACCGGACCTGGGCTAGGACTCTAAATTTCTTCAATAATTAAATAATCAGCAAGAAATTCCAAGTAAAATCCATCTTAAGGAAATGGAACAAAGACTGTTTTCCTATCCCATGCAGTTGAGTTGAAAGTTTATGTAGGAGCTTTAATAATAGTAGGATCTAACTATTAGAATCCCTCCTTTAGGGCCTTCTAGATAGCTCAGTGGACTAAGCGCCAGCTTGGCAAGCACAGGTACGGGGGTTTGATCCCTGGCGCCACAAGCTGTGCCAGCCTCACCCCCACCCTGAACAGGCCCCCCTGAATCTGGACATGGTGGTGCACACCTGTAATCTCAGCACTGGGGAGGCTGAAAACAGGAGGATCACTATCATTTCGATCTGCGTACTGAGACCCTGTACCAGATACATCAAAAATAAAAAAATTAAATTAAAAAATCCCTTCCTGAGGTACTGTATTGAATTTGAGTTTTATATGACTCACTTCTTTTCCTTAGGGTGTTTTACCGTTTAGAATTTCACATAGTGTTGTTATAATGTTGCTAAATTATTTTTCAAAAACATTTCCTATTTAGTATTCCCAGAGAGGTACATTTTGTCACACACTAGTTATCAATCCCAATTCCTTGTCTCAGTCATTTCAGATGTTGAATGTCTAAACAATAATCCATGATATGGCTATCATATGATAAATGGCATTGATGTGCTGGAAAATATCTCAGAAAAACACAGCATCTCATCACACATGTGCCTCTTTTGCCAATTTCCCAAGCTGAGTTGCCATAATTGCTGCTTCTCCCAAACTTCAAAGATTATGAAATCATAAGAGCCCTCTCCGTACATTTCAGTAGTCTCTTTGGAGATAATTTTCAGAAAGTTGTAATTGGATTTGATAGTTTGAAACTGTGGAAGTTGTTCAAAAATATCCTGGATTTCCCATGCTTCCACTGTCATTGCCAATACAGCAAAAAGATAATTTTAATTCAGAGGAGAGCAGAGGTCACAAATTTACAAACTGTTATATCAGGGACCAGATGCCTCCCTTGCTGGCAATACCAGTTGTCCTGATCTTCACCCTGAGTCTGTCATTCTACAGAAGGAAGCATTCAGGTGAGTATTTTGTCTTTCAGTCTGAAAGGCAGAGTCAAAAGACAGAAATTTGGAATAAGAACTTAGTTAGGTCTGCAAAGGGATTCTGAGACAAAAACGTATCTATGAGGATGTAGGAATAAGAGTCAATGTTCCTTAGCTATGAGGTGAACCAACTAAAAACACACATTAGTCCGACTTTATGCCAATAATTAGCAGTTTCAAATAGAATTTAACAAAATCCTTGCTGAGGATGAGTGTCAGTGAATAATCTCCATTATAAGAAAATAACCTTTTATGTGCTTAAGGATGGTAAGAGTGAAATGTAGCTGTTTTTCTCATGGTCATACATGAATGAAAGGGCAGTTAACAACACTATTACCATTAATCATATCTTCGTGCTTATGAGAAAGAGTAAAATAGAGTTCTTAGTATTACCTTCTTCTGTGCAAAATCCATGTGTCTGAAATAATTCCTGGAATAAAAATGAGCTTTTAAAGTCTTACTGTGTTCTAATGGTGTTTGTAAATAGGATCACAAGTCCGCATCTTGTACAGCAATTAACCACTAAGAAGAATATATGCAGTGTATTATTTGTTGAAAAATAAAAAAAAACAACAACAAAAAAAGTCTTACTGTGTTGTATTTTTGCACTTACCAGAAAGACTATTTGTCATCGATGGATGATACCTTTGCCTTTGAGCATGCTTTCCCACATGAATTTAGAGAAGGTGAATTTACAGGAAGGAAAAATTGTATTATCGTGTTGCAAAAGGCAGTTATTAGGATGAAATAAATGTTGTATTATTTTTATGGTTTAAAACATCTTTGTACATTTGGATGAAATTGCGGATGTATCGCAGTGCCAGAATATTTATCTAGCATATATGATGCCATGGTTTTTTTTTTTTACTCTTTCCCATAAGCATGAGTTCCAGAAGGTTTTTTCAATGAGTGTCACCAAAATATTTGTCTAGCATATATGATGCCATTTTTTCTGAATTTATGTATTTGGTACAAGACCTCACTATACAGCTTGGACTTGTAGTGATCCTCCTGTTTTCAGCCTCTCCAGTGCTGAGATTACAGGCATGAACCACCATGCCCAGATTAGTTCACCAGTTCAGTGCGCTTCAGGGGCAGGGCCAGGGCCGCATGCAGGACAGAGCATAGAACCCTCTTCCGTGCCCTTGCCACAGTAGGAACTTAGTCTGCTGAGCTATCTCACTGCCCTCCATGGTTTTAATTCTCAGATTTCAAAACAATTATATTGAGTTCCAGAAGGTTTCTTCAATGAGCGTTACCAACACTAGAAACTACACAGAAGCTACGCAGGGGTACACCACTGAGCTAAATTCTCAGCCTCAGTATAACAGTTTTTACATATTGATCTCAGTTAAAATAAGCCCACTGAGATTTAACTGCTTAAAATTTTTTACATGAACTACAAATTATTGTTGACTATCCATAGTGTCATAGAGATCTCTAGAATCTTTCCTTCTTCCTATGACATTGTGGCTATTTTGAGTAACTCTCCATCCCCTCACCCCTAGACCCCCGTCACCAACACTTCACTATTAGTTTCTATGACATAGAGCACTTTAGATTTTATTATAAAATTAAGATGATGGACTATTTCTTCATCTTTGCTTGATTTTACACAGCATAATATTTATAAATTGCATTCACAAGCAGGAAAATTAAAGAGAAGAAAATTCTGAATAGTAGCAACTATTCAGAATTTTCTTCTCTTTGATTTTCCTGCTTGTGAAAGGTTGAATAATATTTATTTCAGTGTACACACAAATTTTCTTCAGCTCTTTATCCTTCTGTAAAATGTAGGATGCTTCGTCATCTTGGGTATTTTCTCTGTTGCTGCAATTAACATAAGAGTTTTAATAATTAAAAGATTCTAATTTCAATTTTATTACAAGTTTCTAAAAATGTGATTGCTGGGAAGGTGGCCAGACTGTCATATGTGAATTATTGATACTGTTTTGTACAAGTCTAATCTCTCATTCCTACTGTCACTATACTGTTCCAGTTTCTCCAAATAATGGCCATCTTTTTTCATTGTTTTTTCTTTCTTTTTATCTTAGGGAAGGTTCTACAGGGTATTTAAGGTCTCACTACTAAGTCAAACTCATAGTGATTCACCTGTTTACAGCCTCCCAAGAGCTGGGAGTACAGGTGTGCACCACCATGCCCAGTCTCAATTGCCTTCTCAGCACACCCCGGGGTGGAGCCAGCACTGCAGGCCCGGGGATCGAACACCTGGCCCCTGAACCTACATGCAGGTGCTTTAATCCACTTAGCTATTTGGCTGACCCTCTCATTTTTATTTCTAATACCTACTTTGAGGCATATGATTCCCCTAGTACACTGCAACTTGGGTTTGCATTTCCCAACTTATGACTAACGTTGAATATTATTTTGTGTATGTGTGGACCATGTGTATTTTCTTTTGTGAGAAGTGTCTGTCCAAGCCCACAGATACTGGTAGCTCATATGTTCATGAGAATATCAGTTTCATTTTGTTTGATCATTTTCTTCATTTGAGTTGTAGAAGTTCATTATCCTATGATTTCAACATCTACAATGCTCAAGATTTTAATTTCTTCATATCCATCATACTTATACACTTTGTGATTTACTATAAATCACGAGTCATCTTTCTTTGATGATAGTTCCCCTGAATTTACATAGGAAAAAAATTAATGAGTGAATGACCAGCTATTGGTAATAATTCCAATTGTATCTACCAAGTATTTAAATGTTTGTTAACACTTCATTCTTAGTAGCATTGAAACAGAATAAAATTGCATTTAGAGTACTAAAAGCCATAAAAATTTTCTTCGGGTAGTAGTACCAAATGAACTTTCTATTATTAAATATATTTACATTAGTATTCTGTAGAATAAATCTCCCTTCCTTGAGGCTAAGTTTGTTTGATGAATAAACCACAAGTGGAGGTTTTCAACCAATCTCCTCAGATTCAAATTCTTCTTCCCTTAAGTAGGGTGCAAACACCTTTCTAAATCTAAATTACTTTAAGACTGGAGGGTGTAGATGAAAGAATTTCTTCAAGGAGTTTGGATTACAGCTTTTGCACTGGAGTCACCTGTGCCATGAGGCATGTGTGTCATCACCATGAGACCCAGGACCTACAGACACATAGATCACCCAATTGCAATGGGTTGGGCATTTTAATCTATTGAACTCTATCATTTGTAAACTTAATTTTCCTATGTATATGATTGCCAAATATAAGCAAAATCATTAAAATATCCATGAAGTTTTTGGTCTTCTGGATTTATTTCTTTGTCTTTTTTTAATGTATTTAGTACAGGGTCTACAGGGCCTCACTACACAGATTGGACTCGCAGTGATCCTCCTGTTTTCAGCCTCTCAAGCACTGGGATTACAAGTGTGCACCACCATACCCAGTCTCAATCTGCGTCTCAGCATGCCCCAGGGGCGGGACCAGCATGGCACACTGAGGGTCCCTGCATCTACCTGAGCAGGTGCTTTAATCCGCTGAGATATCTGTCCAGACCTTGGATTTATTTCTTGATTTCCTAGGAAAAGTCAAAGAGTCCGTATGTCCAAACTGACTGATATTCTGGGATGTTTATCATTGGATCATCATGTGAGAAAGTAGCTCTACAAATTTCATCCATACTGAAAAATCTAGAAAGTCACACACAATCTAGTGTCAGCAATTCGCCCAGAGATCTTCTCTCAACTTACATAATATCACTCATGTGGAAAACTGAAAGAGCTATCAAAATTCGCGACAGCACAGCTCAGTGGGGTTTCAGAAATGGGACAAAAATCTCTACATAAAGATGAATCAAGAAATAGAAGATTATCATTAGCCTGCATCTCCTCTTGGTCTCCTCTAGGTCACTGGCATAGGATTATATTTTAGTTGGACATATATGTTGAAGTCAAATACATAGACATACAGTTATAGTTACAGTACTGTAATGTGTATATTAGATCACTAAAAACTGTTTGACATTTTATACTAATAAATTTAGTGAGTTCTTTCAAATTCAGCATTGCATACATTAAGACTATTGGAACACTTTTATTCATTTTTGAATATTACTGGCAGGATTCACTGTCATTGCTTTATAGGATTCCCTTGCTTTAATGTCAAGTAATCAATCAAGTAATTTTTGCAATACTAATGGTCATGGAGTTGGTTGTGTGTTTAACACTCTTGGCTGGAATAAATATTTGTGTGTAGAGGTATGTCTACCTTGTCGTTTGTTGATCCATCCATGAAATTCTGTTGAGTAAATTCAGAGAATTGAAATTATTGCAACATAAAATTCTAACTTACATGATCATAGAGATGCTAAGCAATAGTTACCATAATACTTATATCCACTGGAACAGTATAATATTTATATCGAGGAAATTGCATGTTCTTTGTTTATCCATGTTCTCAGTTATCTTGATGCTTTTTGCCATATTTATTTTTGCTTTCTGTATGAAGTGCTATACCTCTTGGTAGAATTTTTATTTGAATTTCTCTGATTATTAATGTTATTGAACTTAGCCCAAGTTTGTATTACCCATGAACAATATTTTTCAAAATTTCATCTTAAACACCATCCCATTTTATTCTCTTGTATAACGCACTGGCATCTTTAATTGTCAATATAGATGTTTACTTGTGTTTCTCTTTTCCACCTCTGTTGTATCTCCCTCATCTTCTGTCTCCTGCTGTCTGTCTCCTTGTATGCAATTATGTGTCTTTATTTGAGAATAGCCCTTAATTTTGATAAATGTGCAATTTTATGCATAGAGTTAATGTTTTACTATTGTATTCTTCTTAAATCCAATTAGTAACTTTTCATAAAATATTTGATATTTAGCTTATATATTCACATTTGAAACTCATTCAAAAGTGACATTTTCTATGGTGTGTATGAAAAAGTGATGTTTACTTGTGCACTACAAGTTAAGGTAAATTTCAGGATTTACTGCAAGTGGTAGATTTTGCTTTCTTTGCGTACACTCTGACTTGTCCTTTCTGTGTAAGTTTAATGCCATCTTTTACTTAGTGATGATTTTTCCCCTGAAATAAGCTGAAAGCTATTTATTTATTATGTATTTTATTTATTTATTTATTTTTTGCTGAACCAGGGATTGAACTCAGGTCCTTGCGCTTGCCAGAGAAGCACTTATTCCACTGAGCCATCTCCCTGGCCCTATTTTATTCTTTAGCTTTTTCAGATATTCACAATACCAAAGGCACACACACATCCAAAATTATGTTTTTGTGTTTTCTTCACAATGGGCCACGACACACAGAGGAATGATGGTTATAGAAATTTAAATGACATTTTTGAAGGAAATGACAAAATAACTTTCCAAATATTTGGCAATGGGAATAATGTTCTTTTCACAGATGATCATTGGTGTTGTGAGCAATTCCTTTCTTCTTTGCTATTATATTTTCATTTTCCACCGAAGAAGGAGGGTAAGGCCCATATGTGTGATCCTGAAACTCATTTAAACACATTTTTATAGCCAATTCCTTAGTTCTTCTTTCTACAGGAATTCCTCACATAATGGTAGCTTTCGGGTTGAGACATTTCTTCAGTGATATTGTGTGCAAGTGTCTCTTGTATATTGAGAGAGTGAGCAGGGGTGTGTCCATTGGTACCCTCTGCCTCTTGAGTGTCTTCCAAAACACATGATGAGCCCCGTGGACTCCTTTTGGAAAAATGTTAAAGGTAAAGCTCAGGAGCATATTGGCTTCTCCATTTGTTTCTTCTGGATTGTAAACATGGTTTTCATTTCAATTATTCCTCTGTATGCACTGTATTTCTCTGCAGAAGGTTATGACAGAAACGTGACAAAGAAAATCAATATAGGGTTCTGCTGTGTTGTTGACTATAGAGTACTCATGGACTCAATCTATACAGCATTAGTAGTTTTTCTGGAAGTTTGTTTTTCTCTGCTTATAGTCTGGGCCAGCAGCTGTATGATTTTTATCCTGTACAGACACACGCAAAGGATCCAACACATTCATCTCACCAATGCTTCCTTAAGATCTCCTGAGTCCAGAGCCACACATAGCATCCTTTTCTTGGTGAGCACCTTCTTATCTTTTTATACTCTGTCTTCCCTCTTTTGAATTTCTGTTATTGCAGTTTATGATCACAACTCATGGTTGGTGTGCACTGCTGATGTAGTTGCTATCTGTTTTCCAACTATCAGCCCCTTTCTGATCATGGGCCAACATTCCTCTATACTTGTGTACTACTTTTCCTGCAGAAAAAACACATAACCACTCTAATCCTTCAGGAATATGCAAATTGTGTGATATTTACTCTTCACTGCTTTTTCTGAGCAAATGCACAGATATTGTGTTTCTCAGCTACATCAGCAAATACATTTTTAGCTCACTCAAACAGTACCTCCATGAGAACAGATGTTGGTAAAGCAGTTTGGGCCCCCTGTGCATCCTCCTTGGTTCATATCCATCTGAATGAAGTGTTACTTGTGGCTACTTAAATGCACTTGCTCCATTTTGTGGATTAATCAAAATATTTCTTTTGCATGGAAACATTTGGCACAAGAGAATGCAACAGAGAACATCTATTGCATTCAAGAACAGTTTTCTATGTGTTTCCTGTGTCAGTGTGACTGTTATATGCTTTAGTTGTGCCAATTGTTTTCTTTTCAAGATGGTTTACACTAACAAAGAACCTTATATGACAGAGATAGTATTAATGTTAGGGAAGAAAGAAAGACTTTTGCTATTTAATTAATAGTAAGACTCCACACAAAGAATAGCAATACTGAAGTGGACAAGAATTTTGGAGTAGCCTGGCATGGTGGCGCATACCAGCACTTCAAAGTCTGGGGCAAGAGGATCACTGTGAGTTCAAGACCAGCCTGGCAGACCAAGCACAAGTGTCTATGTGGGTTCCCTAAGGCCCAACACTGGAAACCACCCAAATCAAGAATAAGGAGACTGTGCCTACATAGGACACAGCTAGAGCAGATTTGTTTGTTTCCCTTCTTTCAGTTCTCATGACAAAGTCTTTTGGAATTCACATGCTATACAGAACATACTTTAACTCAGCTCATGGTTGGGCAGATTAACATCATGTACTTATACTTTTTCAATTCATTGGAGGGTCACCCATGCATCACAATGGGGAAGATACAATGGCAAGAGAAAGAGACCACACGGGTGACAGAGACGGTCATAGAGCAGGAGTGGTCTGCTGTTGATCTCCCTCAACAGGTGACTCAGGAGAACTAACAATGACCCCATAAGAACTACTGTAATCCTTCTCCATGGCAGACCATTCCTATGGCCTGTAATCTCTCACCAGTCTTCTCTTCGTAATCCCCATAGCACATCTTACCATCAACAGACTACCTCTGCAAGATGAGTTAATTCTATACCCATGCTCCCTATGAGCAAATCTATCCACTCTTGTCACAAAAAAGCAAGGCTTTATGTCTTCATTTCTATTACTAGGATCAAATACTTGACAAAAGCATCTTAAAGAATGGACCACTGAGTTCGGCTTATGATGCCTAAAGATGGTGCACAGGCTTGAAGGCAGAAATATCACAGTGGCAATGTATGGCAAAAAGATACTAGAGGAGGAAGGCTACTCACCTTATGACAGTCACAAAACAGAGACGATGAGAAAGTCAGAGAGGAAGGGACAAGCAACCAGGGATGGTCATGTTCCCCAGTGAACTACTCCCTCTAACTTGCATTCAGCTATGAATTCTTAACTCTTAACAGCTCATCCAGCTATGAATTGATGAATGCATTAGCCCATTGAAGAAGTTAGTACAAATAGGAGCCAATGAGATCTATCACCAAATCTTAATTCATTCAAGTTGAAGATCAATACTGACCTTAACAACTTACAAAATACAGAAATATGAGCACAAGCTTTAGTGAATCAACTGTGGGAAAGGAAGAAACATAGGGAAATCCCTTTCAGTTAAAGTCACATCAGTGTCAGACTTTCAAAATAAATCTACTGGAAACCAGAGCTTTCTTCGTTAACACGAGACAGTGAAACTCCAGAAGACTGGCAGCTTCTGGACCTTCCCCCAGAGTGAAATGAGTGTTGAATGTGCACTGAAGGACAAGAACAGACTTAATCATCAGGTGGCTCCTCAGAAGTTAGAGCCAGGAGAGACATATTGCTATAAACACAGATGCAGTCCTATCTGGACCAAGGGACATCAGTGAGCAATGTATTCAGTGTATTCAGCAACCAAAATCCCACTTATGTAAGCATAGATTTCCATTCTCTGTTGATTTTCCCCTAACTTTTATAGTAGAGATATCCATGAGAACCTGAAATCACATGGAACTAATTTATTCAAAGATCTGTGAAAGAGAAAGAGTGAGAGGTCCAACAAGTCGAGTTCGGCAGAGTGGAGCCAGGAGGAGCCCAGTTCTGCACCCAGGCTGTGCTGGTCAAATTTGGTAGAATGGAGCCAGGAGGAGGGGGTGAGGCCTGCAGCTGGACACAATGAGCTGGGATTTACCACTAGGCCCAGCAGGGTCCAGACTGTGGACCAGACCTATGGGAGGATCCTTGTGGCACTGAGGTAGCAGGTGGTAACTTAGGTGAAGTGGTGTGCTTGGGAGACTCCAGGTATGTAAAGGGGAGGTGCCCAGACAGACAGTGTGGGGCAGCATTGGGATTGGGGCTGGTGTAGGTTACCTAAGAAACCAAGGGAGGGAATGTTTTGGGCAAGGTGCCCAGGAAACTTTGAGTCCTGACCCATCAGTCTCCCTTGGGTAATAACTTTGGGAGATGCTTGGAGAAGAGCCTCCTCAAAGCCATATAGCAAAGAATAGAGGACAGTGCTCAATGGGAACAATATCACACTATCAATAGAGAAGGCAAAATCTTGAGACATACACACAACAAAAATCTCTGACATAAAAACGAAACGTAAAGAACAGACTCTTTACAGAGAGGTTTTGATTGCAGTGTCACAGCTACATACTATCAAATATTCACAAAAAAGTATCACAGAAATCAAAACAGAAGAGTTCTCTCTGAATCAGAAATTGACAAAATGAAGGAGCGAAATGCAATCTCAGGCTTTGAGCCTACCTACAAGCAATCCAGGAGATGTCAGCGTACAAGAAATTCGAGGTCACACACCTGAAGTCTCTGAAATAATAGAAACTGAATAAAGAAACAACTGCAGAAGGGTATAGAGGAAATCAGATCAGAAACAATCTCCCAGGTTCAAAATAAAAGATAACTATAATGAAAGAATTACTGCGTTTCTAAAGAAGGAATTGATAAAAAATAGAGAATAGAAAAAAATGATGGAAATGAATGAGCAACACAGGAAAGAAACAGAATGTATGAAACATTCAAAGAGATATACAGGAAACTAAAAACTGTGTTAAAAGTTGGCAAACTTCTTTGAATGTAAGTGAAGACACACTTTCAGCTGCAATGGTGACCTTGAAGATACCATTGCAGCTAGCAAACAGGTAAGAAAGATCTCTTAAAAACAGCAGTGATCCAGAAATACTGGATACCAATACCAATATTGCAGCTGCAGGACAATGCAAAGATGAATAGCATGAGACTAACAGACAACAATGAAAAAAAAGGCGCCAACTCAAACAACATGAAAAGAACATTGGCAGAATAGCAGAAAACTTTCCAAACGTAGGAAAGCAACCCGAAATTGTGATTCATTCATGATCCAATGCTGTGATGCTGAGTGTGAGTGCTACACACTCCCCGGGGCATATTGGATGTATGTAGTGCATACAATATAAGGAAAGGAGAGAGGCTTGCTGGCTGACACACTTGCTGCTCCTCCCCTTGTCCTTGCTGTCTTTTCCACTCCCGTGAAAGGCTGCCCTCTGCCATGTGCCACTCAGCCTTGGAGACAGCTGAGTATGTACTGAAACCTCCACAAACCGTGAACTAAATAAACTTTTCCTTCCTTAATTTTAGGTGTCAGACATTATGTCCCAGCAATGAGAGAAAAGTAACTGAGATGCGTGGTTATTCAACAATTCCTGTAACAGGAGTTATTGTACTTAGTGCAGAACCTAAAGCCAAGTGAGTCATTCAGTAGCTGATTAGAGTTAGGGAGGGTCTTATCCCTGGTTAAATGCTGATGTAGAGCACCTTCACACTTCCCTAAAGTCTGTTTCACTGGGGTCTTCAGGTATTCTGGCAAAAAAATCTATCTATCTATCTATCTATCTATCTATCTATCTATCTATCTATCCCAATAAAACTGGTACTCAGTCTTATTGCCTCATTTCTCATAGCTTACCAGGAGGCAGCTCTCTGCTGTGGTAACTTCCATCAGTGCATTTGCATTGTTAAGATACCTGATGTTTGCTCAAAACCAGTACTGGCCAACAGAAAAAATGTTTGCCAACAAATGGAAATGAAACATCAAATATTATGAAAGAGTATAAAATGGATCTATCTATAGATAGATAGATAGATAGATAGATAGATAGATAGATAGATAGATAGATAGATAGATAGATTTTTTTGCTGGAATAACTGAAGAATCCAGTGAAACAGATTTTAGGGAAGTGTGAAGGTGCTCTACATCAGCATTTAACCAGGGATAAGTCCCTCCCTACCTCTAATCAAAGTGTGAACACAGACAAACATTTCACCTCCCTGTGCTTAAGACTTTGTCATCTTTCTTGTACAAATAGTAGTAATGCTTGCATTGTAGATGGTGAAAAAGAAAGTAGCCATCAAAGATGATGCCTTCATAGCAGGAACTTACATATGATAAATGCTCTTAAAACATAAATTAACCCTTGGAGCTTTTTTAGTAAAAGAAAACGTTGAGTAAATAGTTTTCAGTGGGAACTCATGGCAGGTGGACGCTGTTGGTCCATGTGGCCTGGAAGAGGCCATCTGTGCCTTCCCTTCCCTTGCAGGGTCCTCAGCTCAGCCAACAGGCACTGGTTGGGAGGGCAGCCAGGGAAGTGCTTGTGTGAGTGATCTTGTCACAGACTGTGGTTGTAGTTCTGGGCAATTCCTCTCTTCTCTACTACTACCTGTTCATTTACTTCACTGGGAGCAAGCTAACGTGCACGGACCTGATTCTCAAACACTTGCCTGGAGCCAACCTCTTAACTCTCCTAGGTAGAGGAGTACCTCAGACCATGGCAGCTTTAGGTTGGCAAGCTTCACGTTTCCCTCCATGATGTGGGGTTCAAACTACTTTTCTATCCACACAGAGTGCAAAGAGGTGTAACCATTGGCAGCGCCTGTTTCCTGAGTGTCTTGCAAGCCATCACCATCAGCCCCAGGATCTCCAGGTGGGCTGAGATTAAAGAGAAAGCTCCCAAGTATGTTGGCTCCTCCTTGTGCCTGACCTGGGCTTTGGGCAGCCTTGTAAATGTTCTTTTTCTTATGTACACCACTGGGAACTGGAGCAAGCAAAATCTCACAAGCCTCAACTCTCATGGCTACTGTTCCAGTATTCGTCATGACAACACCACAGCCACTACCTGCAGCCCTGCTGGCCTTCGCTGATGTTTTTCACGTGGGGCTCGTGCTCTGGACCAGAAGCTCCATGGTTTCCATCCTGCACAGGCACAAGCTGCAGAGGAGACACATCCACAGGACTAATAGATGCCTTAGGTCTTCTCCTGAGTCCAGAGCTACTAAAACAATCCTTCTCCTGGTCAGCACCTATGTCTGTTTTTACAAACTTTCATCTTTCTTCTTTGTCTTTTACTTGTAACACCAACTCATTCTTGGTGAATAAAACTGCAGTAGTTTCTGGGTTTTCCCCAATATCAAGCCTCTTTCTCTCATAATCCATGAAACCAGTGTGTTCAGGCTTTGTTGGTATGTACAAAAAAAAAAAAAAAAAAGAAAGAAAATCCCCTATTAATGTGCAGAGCATGTAAATTATAAACTTCTATAAAATTATTAGGTTTTTTAGTTGTCTTACATAATTATAAGCACAGATATATTCATATCACACGAGGTTGGCAGCTTATACAAATATACTTGTATATTATATGTTTACATGTGTATAAATTTGTTTGTTTGCAGGTATGAGCACATGTACATTCATATCATTTGCATGATATTTATTACCCATTTTATAACCATTGTAGAAAATGTTAACAAACGTACATATTATATTTAAGCATACCATTAATTGTTAACTGCTTGATCTATAATGTACTTTTTTACATTTTTTAAATCTTTGATTAACTTGGTAGAAGCAACATATTTTTCCATTTATCTACTTTTATGTTTATGTCTTAGCTATATCTACTAAAAGTTGGCTTTAACAATGAAATTCATGTAATACTCTTTATGTGCTAGTGGACATGTTTTTTCACTAACTTATGCCATCACTATGCTGCCTGTTCTACGTACTTTGTTCATTCCAAGCATGCTAATCTCTTTCCATAATGCTACCATTCTTTCATATGTGTATCAGTTGGGGCAATTAAACTCATGAGGAGGAGCCAGGGAGACGGCTCAGTAGAATAAGTACTTTCCTGGCAAGTGCAAGGGCCTGAGTTCAATCCCTGGTTCCGCCAAAAACAAAACAAAACAAAACAAACAAAAAAAAACCCACCTCACTATGAATCTTGTGACTAATAGGTAGGAACCGCCCTGTCAGAACCTGTCTACCGGCCCTTCCTCTTCCTGGCAGGTGTGCGGCTCCGGCGGAGCAGCTGGGCACGATGAATAACCCTATACCTTCAAATCTGAAGTCAGAAGCAAAGAAGGCTGCAAAAATATTAAGAGAATTCACAGAAATAACCTCAAGAAATGGACCTGACAAGATCATACCTGCCCATGTTATTGCGAAGGCAAAAGGCCTGGCTATCTTGTCTGTGATCAAAGCCGGCTTCCTGGTGACGGCCCGAGGAGGCAGCGGCATTGTCCTGGCACGCCTTCCAGATGGAAAGTGGTCTGCACCCTCCGCCATTGGGATCGCTGGGCTCAGTGGGGGATTTGAAATAGGAATTGAGGTCTCAGATCTGGTGATAATTCTGAACTATGACAAGGCTGTGGAGGCCTTTGCAAAGGGCGGGAACCTGACCCTCGGGGGGAACTTCACTGTGGCAGTGGGGCCCATGGGAAGGAACCTGGAAGGCAACGTGGCTCTCAGGAGCCCAGCAGCCGTCTTCACCTACTGCAAGTCCAGGGGCCTCTTTGCTGGCATCTCTCTGGAAGGAAGCTGCCTGATCGAGAGGAAGGAAACCAACCGGAAATTTTACTGTCAGGAGATCCGTGCCTATGACATTTTGTTTGGAGATGTGCCACGGCCCGCTCAGGCAGAAGACCTCTATGAAATTCTCGATTCCTTCACCGAAAAGTATGAGCACGAGGGACAGCGCATCAACATGAGGAGAGCCGCCCGGGAGCAGCAGAAGGCTAAAGAGTTACCTCCAAAACCAGCATCAAGACCACAGCAATCATCAGCACCACCCAAGCAGAACTCTGGCTCGCAAAGTAATACAAATGAACATGAGCTATATCCTGAGAGAGAGTTGGTGACTCTGGTCAGCCAGTAGAGGCTATCAGGAGAGAGTTGGTGACTCTGGTCAGCCAGTAGAGGTGACAGCGCTGTATTCTTTTGAAGGGCAGCAGCCAGGTGATCTGCCATTTCAAGCTGGTGAAAGAATCACAGTTATATCAAAAACGGAGTCACACTTCGATTGGTGGGAAGGCAAACTTCGAGGCCAAACTGGTATTTTTCCAGCCAAATATGTAACCATGAGTTAAAGTTTATATTATTTTCTCCTTGAAGAATTATATATATAAAAAAAAAACAAATTCTTTATTTGCAGGATGTACTACCCAGTAAGGCAATATTTAATACAAGTTTAAAAATACTTGTGCTGCAAATTTTAATCCAGTATTTTTCTTTCTATGCAAATAAATACTTCGCTTACAGAACCTGTCTACCATGAGCACTGTGGAAGTTTAAATCACACTGAAGGTTTGCAACATCCAAGATAAAACTGGAACAGTGAATTAGTTTAAATTTCTGGCATTTTCATCTCTTAGTGGTGTAGCATCTGCCCATCCCCATATGCATGGCACGAGGTCATACGTATGTGCTCCTCGAGCAGCCCACCCATACCTATTAGAGATCATGAGAACTCAAGATCTTTGTGGCGTGTACTCAGGAAACTGAATGCTGACTGTGCCTTCTAGAGGCACTGACCCAGATGCTGAAGGACAGCTACACCTCTCCTCTCCTTTCCTTTTCCTGATTACTTCTCCCTAACTCTTTGCTCTACCCTTTGTGTCAGGTAATCATTTAGGATGTATGATATTTAAAGATGTTTGCATTTTTAAAATTTAGAACATTATAGCGCATGAATTAGTCAAGAAGAAACCCTACTAAAGACCTCAGAAGAATAGATTAACACCTTACGTTCATCAACCTAGAGTACAAAGCATACACTACAAAGTCCAAAACATGATCAAGCAAACAAAAAAGGCAGTATCTGGAGGAAGGGGATATAGTGATATATCCATACTATATTTACATGGCTAGTTTCTAATCAAAAAAGAAAAAGAAAAAGAATCGAAAAGAAAATAAGAGAAATCAAACAATACATAAAAATCACATATAAAGAAACTCATCCATTAAAAAGTCAAAAAATAGCTCACAGTGTTGTACAGGAGTCATCATTCACAGACAACCTTGGAGCACACACAAAAGGAAGTCAAAGTAGAGTTGAAAAAGGTCGCTGTTACTAACCACTGACCTACAATGTACACAGTAGAGCAATCGGGATAGAGAAAATGGAAAGGAACAGTAAGAAATGAAGCTGTACATACATTCAGGACTTTGCCAACATAGAACTGAAGACTCTCTTGTTCACAGCTCTGTGGTGAAAAGTGTTCTCTCCAGCAGGATACACCCAGCATCATAGTAAGTAGATCCCCAAATTGCTGGCACAGTCCCAGCCCAAATCCAGGCAATTAGCCGTTCCATGAAATGGATAAAACTTTCAGAGAACAAGGCCACAGGCGTGTGGCCACATGCAGGCACTCAACCTAAGTACAACTGTCTTCAACCCCAATGGAACTCTGTTGTTTCCATACTAGGACAAGGTCCAGATTCAGTGATAACAGGAAACAGATTTCTAGGCCATAATGGTAGTGCTAAGCCCAGGTTCAGAGACTTAGATATCCTGAGAAAAGCAAGCACCTTTTACTGAAACCACTGCAGAAAGTTCAGTCTCTCACTCAGCAATGTACCTACCACACGGCAGAAGAAAGATGCAAGACCTACAAGGTCAAGGGCTTCTGGGATGACCAATTGCTCTCAGTGGAGCAAAGTCCCAAAGTCCAGAGTGACCACAGCTCTTACTGATACTAACAAAAAGGCACATAGAGTAAATGGCAGAGTGCATGGGAAAAGTAAGCTTGGCAGGCATGGCTTGTAAAGAAAGATCAAAGCACTTTATGCCAAGTGCAGAGGCTCTCAAATTAGATAGTGGTTTAATGAATAACTTGATGTTTGGAGAACAAGGATTGTTATTGCTGGAAAGGTATTTCTCAGTGTGGGTCTCATGGCCTCAGCAGAGATGTTCTCTCATTTTTTTATCACTGAGATTTCACAGGCTCATTAGTCCAAATGTCAGTAGGGGATGGGTAGGGGATCTATGACATACAGACTGTCACTTTGCTGCAATGAGACATGTTTGCACCTTGACCAGACTGTTATATGTTTTAGTCAATGAACAACTTCCTATGCCTTTTATTTCCTGTTTACCCACTTTGATCTATTATACTTTTCTGTCCATTTTGTCCTCCATTCCTGATTGCTTTATACCCCTTATTCTCCTAGAACCAAAAGTACCATGCCTACAATTTCCTAGAACTCTTTAACTCACCATTGCTGTTACACTCCTTGGTGCACTTTGGATGCTCCACACCCTTTAACTCCATGTGCCATTCACCTTTAAGTTGGAAATACAGTGTGTAATTAACTAACATTAAAAGTGTGTGTAAAAAAGCCATGGGACAGAACCACTGTAAGCATAAATGTGTATCTACCACACACTAGGCTCCTCAAATGTTGGGCAAACACATATGATACTATTGTCATATTGTATGCAATATGTGCAATACACAATGGAGAGACACAAATCCTGTACTATATGAGATCATTGGGTAGAAAAGACTAAGTATATAGTTTTACCCAAAGTGAGGTCTATCATTTGCTTTAAGCCACTGGGAGGTAAATCCTAGACTTTGAAATGTCATGCCTGAAGAAAGTGGCCTTTGTTTGCCTGGTGCTATGGTCAACAGACAATATAACAATGTGATATATGAGGGGGACTTCAGACCATGAAGGAATTGCCCAATCTCTGGACTAATAGGAGAAAAGCCAATCACATGGATAGTTCATGATGGCACTTGAGAAGCTCTGGGCACCAGGCTACGGTGATCTGCCTTGTTAAAAATCTGCAAGAGTAGTGTTTCACTAGTGCTAGAAAGTGGTACCTGTGTGACGCCACTGGGAGGACAACTGGGAGCTTACACAGGCACTTATCCTCAAAATCACCTGTATTCTCTTTTGTTCTGTGAATACTTTCTTGTTCTCTGTACTTTCCTGTAATAAACTTTACAAGTAAAACAAACATTTCTTTGTGGTTTCCATGAGGTCTTCGTGTGAATTATTGACTCTAAGGGTGATTTGGGAGCCTTAGATTTGCAGATGAGTCAGAAGTCACGGTGGACCAGTGAACTGTAATCCTCTGGCTTCTCAGGTGACCTTACCACCTTCACAGGGGAACAGATAGCATGCCCAGATGAAACTTGAATTTATTTTCACTAGACTCTGTATTTATTGACTGGTTGCTTTATCAGAGACCTTATTTTTGTCAGCATAAAGTTGTGTAGGTAACTTTGGTGAGCATTCAATGCTATTTACAGAGAAGCTACATTGGCTTTAGATTTCTTTCAATGATAAAACTTGCCAGTTGAGTATTCTTATGATATTGTTTAGATTTGTGAAGCACATATATACCTTCCTTCTGTTAGGCTTCTAGCACTGCTTATGTCTGCTTTTCTCAAGTAATTTTTTAGTCATTTCAAAATTAATTTTTATTCAATTTAGTCCAGTGATTTCTCATACAAATGATGACATCATATTCTTTATTTTTCTTATTTCATTAGATAATCTTTTCAAATACTTTCTCTTGTCTGCTGGATACTTAAAATGGTACCACTTACTGATTTGATTTGCATATATTGCATATTTGGGGGTATGAATATGCAATTCAGAATTCAGGAAAACCCAAATCCAGTGAGTAACACAAACCTCTCTGTAAGCTCTCCTAGGTCATATCTCACTATTTTATATATTTTTCTTGGAGACTCGGTCAGTGTCAGGGATCATAAGAAAGTGAGAACTTCTCTTATTTGACCCCTTTTCCTTCTGTGCCTCTACACATTATGGTTCATTTCTTCCCTATTCTTCTTAGATGATTTAAGTTTATAATCATGTTTCCCATAGTGTATGACACATAATTCAGGCAGTTTACAACCAGTATTTTTACAAATCCTTTCTTTAATTTCTTCTTATTCTTGAGCATTCTACCACAATTTACATGGTAGCCCCCTTGAAAGTGATCCACGTAATAGGTTATGTAAACCATTCCTTTTCCTTTGTCACTCTTAGCCATTTCTGATGTCCTCTGTTAAACTTGATGTCTTTTCTATTTCATCAAATCTAACTATCCATAAAGTGGATTTTTTGCATCATTTATGTTTTCTACTCTATATTTTAGCAGCATTTTTAGATTCATAGTGTTTTTATTAATATTTCCATTTTACTCATATATTGATGTGCTTACCTTCTGAAGGTCCTTCACTAGTTCTTTCAATATTTTTATTAATTCATATTAGTTATACAGGATTTATTTCAACTTGGTATATTCTTACATGTATTATAGTGATCATTTCCATCTGCCATTTTACCTGTCATTCTTTTTTACTCTCAGTGATTCTCTTCCTCGTCTAACAGTCTAGTTCTACTTTAATATTGTCTCTTTTTTGCTTTTTCTAGATTCCACATATTAAATGTGCTATTTGCCATTTTTTGAGCATGACTTATTTTACTTAACATAATGGCCTGAAGTTTCACCCATTACACTACAAATAACAAAATTTTATACTTTAGTAAGACTAGTTATTACTCTTCTGCATGTTTTTAGTCATCCATTCATGGGTTGCTGGGAATCAAGGCTGCCCTATTGCTTATTTTTTAAATCATGTTTCAATAATCACAGATATATATGTATCTATATAATATAGTTGATTCCTTTCAATATATAACAAGGAATGGTAAATTAGGATCAAATAAGACCACTAGACTAGATTTTGGGAGGACCCCCACCTACAAATTTCCATAGCTCTATGAACCAGTACTCTTACCAGTAATGTATAAGGGCTAATTTTTTTTTTACATATTCACCAGCAAATATGCTTTTGTGTATTATTGTAATATACAATCTGCATGGGATGAGATATAATCTCAATGTAATTTGGATTTCCTTTTTTTAATTTTTTATTAATTTTAATGAGAAGATAAAATAGCAAAGAAACAATTTCAAAACAGGTTACTAGGACAGTTACAATAATCAATACATTAAATATTGTCTTCATAGTATTTATTCAGAGGGCAAGATGTAGACATGATATCTTGTCTAAACAATATTAGTACAAACCTTTCTTCTCATTGAATTAAGAG
>NW_004524782.1:3247459-3264716 GCF_000260255.1 Octodon degus
CTGAGCTGGCCACACACACACACACACACACACACACTAAATTAATAAAGGCTTTAAAAAAAATGGTCCTTTATTTATATCCCCCTTTTTTGTTTTGTCAGAGATGGGTGTTCCATTGCAGTTATAGAAGCTGTATTGGGAGAAGTCTGTAAAGGACCTTTTCATACTTAATGTCAGTCCAAATATTGTAGGTACTTGAATACAGCAAAATAACCCAATATAGTCCAATAGTCCATAATAGTAGTGAGTTACCAACACAACTAGCAATTCCATTTCCATGAAGGTTAAAGATAATGAAAAATTTTTAATATATGTACTGGCTATTTGTTACATCTTTTGAGAAATGCCAGTTCAGCTCACTCATTTATTTACTCATTGGCTTAATTGCTGGGGGAGGGGTTAGGTTTTTTTATGTTCTAGATATTAAGTAACTGCCCAGATTTTCTACCATTCTATAGCCTGTCTCACCACTTTGTTTTATTGTTATGTAAAGGATTTTCATTGTGAAACAGGTGCATCTTAATTCTTGTTATATTTTCAGAGAAACTGGAGTCTTATGCCAGTCCAGTATCTTTACCTATGTCTAGGACTCTAAGTGATTACCCTACATTTTGTTATAGTAGTTTCATTCTTGAGTCTGAAATTTATCCTTGCTTAATTAATTCTTGTACAGAGTAAAAACTAATCCAGTTTTGGTATTTGTGCATGGATGTCCAGTCTTCCCATCATCATTCATCCAAGAGGCTATATTTTTATTCCAGCATTTGTGTTTGGCCTCTTTTTGAAAAATTACAAGGTTGTGAACAGGAGAGATAGCTCAGCAGTCTAAGTGCCTGCCCTGCAAGTGCAAGGGCCTGGGTTGGATTCCCAGTATCACATACCCTGCCGGCCACAGAACCGGATGTGGTGGGACATGCCTGTATTCCTAGAGTTGGAGAGGCTGAGACAGGAGGATCATTACAAGGGCCGGCCAAATAGCTCAGCAGATTAAAAGCACCTGCTTGGCAGATGCAGGGGCTGGGAGTTTGAACCCTGGGCCTGCCTGCCAGCCCCACCCCTGGGGCGCCCTGAGACAGCAACTGAGACTGAGAGTGGTGGTGCATTCCTGTAATCCCAGCACTTAGGAGGATGTAAACAGGAGGATCACTACAAGTCCAATTTGATCTTCGCAGTGAAACCCTGTAGACCCTGTAGACCCTGTCTTAAAATGCAAAAAAAGAATAAAAAAGAGGAGGATCACTACAAAGCCAAGCTGCACAGTGGGACCCTGTACCAAATAAACAAATAAGTAAATAAATTTCAAACAGAATTACAAGGTTGTTAGGGCTTAGCTTGTGTCATCACAAAGCCTCATATATTCAAAGGCAAGATTTTTGCAATATGGTTCAGATTTAGATCTATTTCCACTCATCCCTTTTGGAATTGGACTGTATATTCTGCACAACTGTATCCTGAAAGTAATTTGGATGTTTTTAAAAAGCAATGAGTTGGGGTTTTGTATTTTTTTTTCTTTTGTGGAACCAGGGATTAAACTCAGGCCCTTGCACTTGCCTGGCAAGCGCTTAGTCTACTGAGCTATCCCCGCTGCCCAAAAAGCAATGAGTTTTAAGGTTAAAAAAAGACAACAAATTTGAAGGTATGTCGGTTTAAAAGGATGATATGAGACATCCTTTTAAAGGATGTAATTAAGAGACAGTACCAATATCATTTCAGCAATTGCAGTTTTACAGAAAAACAAAAGTAAACAGTCAATAATCATGAAAACAGTGAATTAAAAGTAAAGGAAACACAAGTTTCCACTGGCAGGGTGGAGGGAGTATAATACTGTTGGTATTCCCCTCAAAAGGACCCTGTGATGACAGTTACTTTCTCCTCTGTAGCACTTTCTCTCTCCCAGCACTGGGAAAGGCAACAGGATGGACTTCAATGCACTGAACTGGGTCACTCATGGCTGAACAGGGGTTGGATATGATCTTCTGAGAGAAATACCTGGAAATTCAGAAGTTTCATGCCACTAGTTATACAATTTCTTTTTGCACATATAACAGAGGATTATCTGCATTTTATATTATTAACATTATACAGCCAAAAGTAGTATTTTACAAGTTAACTTCCCATGTATAATCAATCCAAACCTCATTAGGTCTAGTTTCGTCACCCCTTGCTCTTTCCCCACCACTTTCTATAGTTCTTTCTAGATTTCTGACCACTTCTGTTTTTCCTTGTTGCCCCACCTCCACATTTCTTCTTATCAGGAGTTTCAGCCCCAGTTTTTCTGGGGCAAACTGTTTAACCCTGTTCTTTCTCCTCAAATTTTCTGACTGTTCTTTAATTCACACATTGCTGCTTGGCTTTCCACTTATCTTTTTTTCCCTGATAATTTTACATTCTGAAACCTGGGGAAAGACTAGACAAACACTGCAGCTTCACTTCTCTGACTCTCAAGCACACAAGTTTTGGAGATGAGGTAGCTAAGCAATCTGTAATTAGTCTCCTGCTAGTTTTGCTGAAGGCGACTCCTCATGAAGAGGCTTCTTGGGTTAATTCTGTTTCTGGCCAAAGCTGTTTCTCCACCCCTTTTAGTCTATCCTAATGATCAATTGCAAGGTTATAGTTTCTGGATTAAAAAAAAAAAACCTTATCAGTAACTTGTTGCTAATAGCACTCAGAACATTAATCATCAGGAATTGACATCAAGTGGGGGAGAAAGCAAACCATGGAAATTACACCAACCGAGGGCCCATCCCACGTGTTTGAAAGTAAACCTATACCTCCCTCAAACTTCCACATATACACTGCAATGGCAGCCTCAGAGCAAGATGACAAACCCTCAGCTTCCAACCTGCCAGTGATAGCAAAAGCTCTTTCTTTCCTTGCAGCCGTCTCTGAATTTCTAGAGCTGCTGAGGAAGAGAACCTATCTCAGTCATTTTTCCTTCACGACACAACAGAGATACACAGGACCATGCAGGACAGAATCGTTTAGGATCACGCTTCAGTCCACAGTCAGCTGGCTCCAAAGAAGAAACAGCAGGCAGTGAGGCTTGGCAGAGGAGAAGCAGAGAGAGAAGTGGGCAGTCCCAGGGGGAGGCAAGACCTACTGTTATGGTTTGTGCGTACTTGTCTCCCCCCAAAAGCTTCATGCAGTTATTGAGGAAGGCTTCTAGAGTTTGTGATTAATTCATGATCTAATGCTGGGATTATGGGTGATCTGCATACAATATAAGGAAGGGAGGGAGGGAGGCTTGCTAGCTGCCACAGCTGCGGCTCCTCCCTTTGCTCTTTGCTTGTTTTCTGCCTCGGAGCCAGCTGAGCATGGACTGAAACATCCACTAACTGTAAGCTAAGCAAACCTTTCCTTTCTTAATTTTGGGTGTTGGGTCTATGGCCCCGCCAATGAGAAAAAGTAACAGAAACATCTACTGACCCCTCTCCCTTGACATCACATTTAGCTTCAGCTGTGCCTTGGTTCACTCTCCTTCCTAAAGCCACATCTATGACACTGGAGGCTTTGTGGAGAAACACTTTGCTATAAGAGAAGCTTTAACTAAAGCTTCCTTCAATCTGGTCTCCCCTCCCCGCTTGGCCCCTGCTCTCCTGCTCACTGCACCCTCCTCTCTCCCAGCACTAAGAGTCTTGTCTTTGGGGTCCGGATTCCACCTGCCCAGCGTCGCCTACTCCAGGTCTGCCTGCTCTCCCTGGCCCCCTGTCCTTCCCCTTCTCCCCTTCCCTGTGGGTTCTGCCTTCCTCCCCAGGAAGCTCCCAGCTGCTGGAATACAGATTCCTCCCCCACCGCGGAAAGAGCTTCCAGGCGCGCGACACCCACCGGACACCACCGCCCAGCGCCAGGTCGTGAAAGAGCATGCGCGGCCGGGCACGGTTTCCAGCTCATCTAGTTTGCAATCTGCAGGGCAGTGGGGGGGATTTTAAATGAAATCGCCAGAAATAATTTTAACAGCAAGAACTGGGGGGCACAGAGGCCGTGCGGCTTCCTTCAAGGAGATCCCACGTCCACGCCGCAGTCACTCAGCGCAGCGCCCAGCACAGGTCTGATCGCTAGGGAAGAAGCAACTCAGCCAGAACCTCACCTGCGGAGCGTAGGCCTGCCCGCCGAGGTCCCGCCCGCCGAGGGTCCCTCCCGCCGATGACCACGCCCACCGACGGCCACGCCCCTCCGAGGCCCCGCCAGCCGACGGTCACGCCCACCGACGGCCCCGCCCCTGCGTGCTGCCCCGCCCACTCTGGGCTTTTGGGCTGCGCGCGCAGTTTCCTGCAGACCCGGAAGTGGGTCCTGTGAAGCGAGGATACGGTCGCGGCGAGTGAGTGTCCCTCTGTCCCGGTTGTCTGCGCTCTGCTTCGCTGTCCCAGCGCCTCCTTGTCCGGATCTGGGTCTCTAGGGACCTTCAAGGCCCCGCCCGCCCCTCTCCTGGCAAATTAGACAGCGCTGTGAGACACCCCCCCCCCCCCCCCGCATGGGCCCTGCAGAGCGGAGGTGCTCGAGGAAGGGCTTGTCCGTCCCGCCTGGGCCTTCGATGCCTCCCTCCTCCACCGCGTCCTTACCTCGGTCCCAGTCTCTGGACCCCCCGGGAGGGGACCCGGCCTCGCCCGCCCCTCCCCTCCGGGGCTGCGCCCACCCCCACGCCAGCGCCCCTTTCAGGCTTCCTCTTTCAGAGACCTGGACTTGTCCTGTGACTTTAGGATTCTTGCTTCCCGAATTCCACCCAGGGAGAAATGTGCTCCTCCAGAGAGGGCTGCTCGTCTATCCCCTCCCTGTGAGCAAAAATGGGCAAAGGGATCAGGAAATAAACACCCGTGAACAGATGGAAAGGTAGAGCACAGGTGAGCGATTCCAAAGAACCAAGAGTAGAAAGAAGCCAAGAAGGTAGCAAGGGAGAAAAAGTGAGTATTGATCGGCAGAGATGAGAACCCCCAAAATAGGGGATAGAGCCAGAAAAGGAAACAGCTCAGAGCAGGAGATCAGAGGTGATTCACAGCCATGGCAGACAGCAACGTGTGTCCTCTGCTGGTGTCTCCTGACGCTGTCTACTGAATGTGATGCTGTCCAAGACTTTAGCCTTGAACTTCTTGACAATATCCATTGCTTTTCTTTATTACCTCCTGCATGGCTTTGATACCATACTCATGTGTTCATTGTCCCTGTAGACCTTTCCGAGAGTCGTATGTCCCTATATCACCTCAAATTTGCTGGGACATCTGACAGATACCACTTCCTTCATAGTCCCCATGTGATTCCTAAGTTCTGTAAATAACTTCCTTTGTAGTCCCCACTGTCTCAGGTAGGGGTTACCCTGCACTTCTGGGGCTTAGCTGAATACTTGCACATAATGTATGTTTTAAATATAGGATGTGTTATAATATTTGTAAGTATTTTATGTAAAATAGAAAAATCACATCTTTATAAAGGTGATGACAAAGCCTGTTATTTTCGAAATTCATTTCAGATGTGGGAGAAAAATATTAGGTGTGTCAGCCACACCTGCTGTGCTTCCAGAAGTAACCTGGCTCCTTTGTCACCTGCAGTATCTGCTGTGCTCACTCTATTCCAGCCACACATCCTGGGGCTGCTGTAGTTCCTGGCTGAGGACTTCCTTGGGATTCTATCTCTGCTTAAAACTCACTGGCCTGTCAGCTGCAGATGGCATATACCTTCCTTCTCAAGCCTTTGTTCTGATATCAATGTTTCAATGGAGACTTCTTTGGTTTCTACCTTCCACTGACATCCTAATCACATCTTCACTCCCACCTCTGGTCCATGTTGCCTGCTCTTTTGCCAAGTTCTTTCTAATCTCCCCAGTCCTCTCTCTGAATCCTCAGGACAAGACTCCAAAGGGAGCCCAGAGCAGGATGGTGGGAGGGGGGCTGGGCTTGCCCTACTGGGTGGTGCTCAACCTTAGGCTCCTCTTGGAGTGCTGAGGTATTGTGCAAATAACTGCTATGGCTCCTTACCAGAGTGCCATTCCCATGGTCAGCATAGGACTCATCCTTATTAATATTTAAGATTGATTCTATTCTGTGTGCGGTAGTGGCTATTCAGACTGTCCTACATTTCTAAGGGACAGGATCAGCTTGTGATTCTTGGAGGAATGAGGGGGAAGTGGTGGGAATGGGTTTGATCAGAGCTAGGACAATGTCCTAAAGGAGAACTCAGTGCAGCCAGGCTCTCCACTGCTGCCAGTTTTTGGGCCTTCACTGGGAAGAGAGCACACTCTGAACAACATCGAGAAAGTCTCTTCTGCTTTTTGTAGGAGTTTCATACCACAACATCCCCACCTCAGTACACTGGACAGCACAAGACCCATCTTTCCATATGTTGTTTCTCTTTTGTGTGTGTAGCTGTGTTGCCGCAAGAGGATGTGTTCAAACTGAGCATTTAATTATGTTTTTGATTCTTGTTACATAGGGAAGAAGCCTGGAAGAGGAAGCAAAAAGGTTCGAAAATGGCTGTTACTCAGGTAAAGTGATGTTCTCATTTGCTTTTCAGTGTCTCTGTCCTTTATGAAGTATCTGACCCAGGACCACTAACTTCCTATAATCTTGCTGTTTTTACTTCTCACACAAGTGCTGTAGCCTTCGTAGTCTCCACTAAGACTCCATCCATATCTGTGAGCCAAGGGAGTTCCATTGTTTCATGTCAGGAAGTTCCATTGGTCATGATTCTGAAAAGTACTCGCCATGTTTTTTGTTCAGAAAGTTAGTATTTTGTTGACTAGTGTGTCCCCTGTGTCTTATGTATCTCCACTACTCAATTTTTCCTTGTGTTTTTTTCTTCTTCTTCTTCTTTGAGATGTAAAGTTTATTGCTATGAGTTTATCCTTTATTCTGGGCATAAAGTTTTACTACCTGTTATAGTTTGTGTCTAGTTGTCCCCCCAAAGCCTCACACATTCAGTGGGGTAGGATTCTGGAGTTTGTGACTAATTCATGATCCAAGGAAGGGATTACGGGTATGAGTGCTGCTAGTATTATGGGTGTGAGTGCTACACCTGCCCTGGGTGGGTAATCAGCATACAACATAAGGAAGGGAGAAACACTTACTGGCTGCTGCTCCCCTTTGGCTCTTACTCTGTGCTGTTTTCTGCCATGAACTGCTGCCCTCAGCCATGTACCATGCTACCTTGGAGTTAGCCAAGTATAGACTGAAACCTCCACAAACTGTTAGCTAAATACACCTCTCCTTCCTTAATTTTGAGTGTCGGGTATTTTGTACCAGCAATGATAAAAAAGTAACTGAGACACTACTTTAGACTATTTGCCGTTGCTTTTACTACATTCACTAAGTTTTAGCACATTTGTTTTCATTTTTCTTTTGCCATCAATGTTTTCTAAAATCTTTTTCTGCTGGCTGTGTCAGAGGGAGTTTACTTTTCACATATTTGTGGGGTTTTGTATGTCTTCAGCTGTTAAATTGTACACTTACTCCATTGTGCACAAAAAAATTAAAATGATATCAAGATTCTTAAAGGTTTGTTTTAAGCTAATTGATGGCCTATCAAATAGCTGTGTGTTTTAGAGGTAGTGGTTTCTGCTGCTGTTGGGTAGAATGTTCTGTTCAGGTCTGTGAGGTTTATGTGCTGTGCATTATTTTGAAGCCTTCTGTTCAGTGCTTGATCCTCTGTTTGGTTATTCTGTCCATAAGTTATATGGAGCATGAAGTGTCCCCCAAATATCCTGCTGCCATCTAATTCTATCAGTGTTTATGTTGTCCTTTGGAGAGGGTTAATGTTGGGTTCGTGCTTGTAATTATCATATCTCCTGCAGAACTGCCCCTTTTGTAGTAATGTAAAGTCATTTTTTTTTTTTTATCTTATGACAGTTTGTATCTTAAAGACTATGTGTTAAAATATATAAGTAGCCACCCGTGCCCTCTGTGGGTTTCCATTTGGATTTCTTTTTCTATCTTTCCATTTTTGGCCTATATGAGTCCTTTAAACAAAAGTGAAACCTTGTTTATAGCATGTAATTGCACATTGTTTCTTTTTTCCTCTCTTCAGTCATTATATGGTGTTTTTTGTTTTTTTGGTTTTTAGGTTTTTTTTCAAGACAGGTTCTTACTGTGTAGTTCAGGTGGCCTTGAACTCTGTTAGCCCAGGCTGGCCTCAAACTTGTAGCAGTCCTCTTGCCTCAACCTCCTGAGTGCTGGGACTATAGGCCTACGCGACCACGTCCAGCACTGTATGTTTTCTAATTCAGTCATATTTTTATTCAAATGGATCACAATCATTCATAGCAAAGGGCTTTTGTACCTTTATGTGGAATTTTATGCATTTTTATGGCCTTCTTTCAGTTTGACTTCATAGAAATTTGTTAACTCTTTAGAAATTCCTTGACTGGGCAAGCTGTAGCACATGTGCAGTCCCATCTGCCCTGGAGGCCAAGGCAGAAGGATCATAATTTTAAGGCCAGCTGGTGCAAATCAGCAAGGCCCTATTGAAAGAAGAAAGGGAGCAATACAGAGACAGAGGGTAGGGTAGGGTAGGTTGATAGGTAGGTAGGTAGGTTCAGGTGTGTGCTGTGCCATTTTTAACTCTTTGACCTTAAAGGAGTCCATGAGTGTCCGTAACACAGTTTTCTCTATATTAAAAGAGAAACATTTCTCCTGAGGGCTGTTACATTTTTCCATGAAATTATGTAAGTAAAGCAATTAGGACAATATACGGTACCAAGAAGTGTCCAGAAGCTTTAGCCGTTACTGTTGCTTTCATTATCATAGTTTTAGATTCTGATATTTCTTTTCAGCTGCTGTGCACTGTCATTTCTGAACACATGCCTTATTCTGTAGATCATGTAGATACTGAATATAACTTTTCTTACGGAAAACCTGTGCTAGTTTTTTATTTGTGCATTTCTAGTTTTACCCACAAAATAAGAAATCTATACTTGGTGTAGAATATTACAACCTCTCATGTAAAGGTATAAGGAAACACAGTTCTAGAGATACAAGCTTCAAAATGCTTTGTCTTTTATGAATATATAAGAAAGACAAACTCACTTCCTCCTTTGATTTCACCACATAGAAAACTTTCACTCCAGATGCATGAAGATTTTTATCTACACACCAAACAAGCACTTCTGTGGGGGATGCTCTGTAATTCATTTTCATTCTGACACTATGTAAAAATAGCCTAAATCCCACTGTTGAGATCTCGTACCCACATAAGTGTCCCTATGTCAGAGGACACCTGCGGGTGCAAGTTTCAGCCTATTGTTCTGAATAGTGAGTTGGAAATGGGGATTCCTGTCCTCACAACCCCATTTTGGGTTCAAAGAATTTGCCACAGCAGCTCAGGAAAATCAGTGAACCGCCTGCCCTCAGTATTTCTTATAAAGTTTATTTAAAAAGATGGACGCTCAGATGAAAAAGATGCACAGGATGAGCTGTGGGATAAGTAACATGGTGTGCCCATTTCTTCTATGGATGTTTCACCTTGAAGAAGCCTCCAGACATTTATCTATCTGACTGCTCCTTTGAGTCCTATTTTTTAGAGTTTTTCTGGAAGCTTCATTAGTTGTGATTGGTTATATCACCAATACTGCTGATCAGTTAAAACTTTAGACTCCTCCCTTTCCCACAGGTTTGGGAGAAGTGAATGTAATGACTGTCTAGTACCTCCTAGGTCTTCATGATGACCAGCTCCTGTCCTGAAGTTACCTAGGAACTTGGGACACCATTTGTATCATTGGTGTATAAAATCATCTTTGCCACTCCAGAGTCAAAATGTAGATATATCCGGAGCATGGCTATAGCTCACTCACTTCAGTTGAATTGGCCCTTACATTTCCTCTTTTTATTTTATAGGGAGATTATAATTCCCTCCATTTCCCTGTGATGGAACATGTTTCTCATTTCAGGATCTCTTGACATTCAGAGATGTCGCTGTAGAATTCTCCCAGGAGGAGTGGGAATGCCTGGACCCTGCTCAGAGGACTTTGTACAGGGAGGTGATGTTGGAGAACTACAGGACCCTGGTCTCCCTGGGTGAGGATGGCCTCCTTCTGGAGGTCCGACGTACTCTTTGTCTTTTTGCTTTTTCCCTTGTGTCTTCATAGAATCCTCTGCAGTATTTGACTAAGACAGATGCCTATTGCCTCTGAAATGTGAAACTTTGTATTATGGCATCTGGACTTGTGATAGATATGTCAGTGTTGATTTAGACTGGAAATATGGCTTAGAGCAGACTTTTAAAATAGTCAGTTTCCTGTTCTTTTCCTTGTACTTTTGAGTCATTGGTCCTTGGAATAGAATTAGGTATCTCCACTTAACAGTGAAACATTGGTCTACGCCCCTCTATGGTCCATATCTCAAGTAAAGAGGACTGGAGTGTGGAAAGGGCACCACAGATCACTTGCCTTTCTTTTTCCAAGCAGGAATCTCTCCTTTGACCTGAGTGTTGTCTTCGTGTTGGTGTAGGGGGAGAGCCCTGGAGCGTGGATGGCCA
The DNA here is from genome assembly GCF_000260255.1 of Octodon degus. NCBI lineage: Eukaryota > Metazoa > Chordata > Mammalia > Rodentia > Octodontidae > Octodon > Octodon degus. The sequence continues at coordinate 3,257,915 of NW_004524782.1, forward strand.
AGTGAAAGTATCCAGAAACCGAAATGAGTGGAAATGTGTCACAAGTGTGAACACAGGTGAGTGCTTAGATGGGTAGAGTGGAAGATGTATGGTGACATAGCGTTTGGGAAGCTTCAATAGTGGGAGAGGTCTGTGGGAAGCTGTTTACTTCCTCTACATTCCCAGATTAGTGTTTTCTTTACCACCAGCTGTCACCTGTCAAAAGCAAGCAAGCAGGGAGGAGGCAAGAGTCTTGCTGTCCCTTATGCTTTATGCCGACTTCCCTCCCTTGGGCAGGTGTAGCACTCACACCCTTAAGCCTAGCCAGAACTATGCTAAACAAATCAGTAGAGTGACTTCCTAACCACACACTCTAATGCCACCATCACACTCTGTACATTCATGGACCTCTGAAGAAGGTCTATAGCCACATGAGGCTTTGGGGACTCATTGACACAAACCATGACAGCATGTCTCAGGGTGCTTGAGACACTAGGAAGCACACTGAGCTGTTGCAACAGATACAGCCAGTAGTAGCTGAGTGACTTGTTTCCAGCTGCTTTCTACTTTTTGAGAAATGTCACAGAACTCACCATGGCACCATGACAGTATTGGCCATATTGTAACAGCAAGAAGCCACATACAGAAATTTGAGGTTCAGATTGACACAAACAGAAAAAAAGCCACATGATGATTTTAAAAAGATGAAAGTAAGTTTATTATATAAGCAGAGCAAATAAGAGCATAATCCAATAATACATTACCACACAATGAGGCAAGGGACATCACCAGAGATGAAGGATCCTGCATGAGAACAGAGCAGGTGAGAAAACATCAAGCTGTACTCAAGTTTGTTAGTTTCTTAAGTACTGTGTGCAGACTTGGTACCAACAGGCTCACCTGTCTGGAAGGTAGCATTTCCCGCGCTGGCTAGAGCCTGGGGATAGTCAGTTCTGTGTATGTTAATAATTATCTGTATACCTTTTTTTCCCAAGAGGTAGTTAGCCTCTTTTCAGAAAGGCAGCAGCTAAGATGATTTCAGTGAACACCTGTATTTTGCTGAATGTCATTACTTCAACCTTTTTTTTTCAAACATACAGTAAAAGCATCTCCTTGGAGCCCACAATCAGTGGCATAGAAAAATCTCTTAGCAACACACTTCTCAAATGCACGGTCTCTTCTGCTTGAGACTTTGAAGTAAGCCATCCTTTATTCCCTGTGGGTGCTATTGTTCATTTTCAACAACAAACCTTGGCTCAGGCCTTTTGTTCAGTTTTAAGATCAAACTTATAAAATACAGTTTTCTTGCATCTTACTGAGCAAATGAAAATGTCTTAGATTTTAAAGTGCACCATCACATAAGACAGTGTTCTTCTACTCTGTACTTTTCCATATATCCTAAGTGAACCTTTTCTCTGTGTTTAATCAGCACTTCCATATATTTTATGATACTTGCAGTGTTCTTTGTTTTATATCTGCAATTTATGAGACTTGTTCAAATGATCCATTAATTTACATAGTAACAAGATCATCTTCACTGCACAAAGGATAGCTAAACATTTGTGTACAGCCTTATTTCCTTTAGTTTTCTTTCTTCTAACTTAGAATATACTGTTAAAGTACACTTTGTGTGTTAAATTTGTTTTAAATTTGGTATTTTGATATCTTCATGATATTGTTTTATGTTTTATTAATCCTGTCTTAATGTCAGAAACAACTGCTTCCTTACCCACTATTATACTACTGCCTGGCTAACCCTCTTCCATTCTCCCCATAACTGAACTCTCTTTGCCATAGTTAAAGAATGAACACTTTTGTGTCACTTGCTCCATCTGTTTCTCTTTTTCACAAAAGAGTATTAACTCCCCTTGTGTAGTACAGTTCACAGACTTACAGGCCTGGACTGCGCTCTTGTGCTTGTTACTCCCTGCCCTCCATGCTCGTCTGATCCATGCTGGCTTTCTCTCATGTGGTTCTTCTGTGCACTCAGATTTGCAGAGGACTCCCACACTAACCTCACAGTGAAAGGAAAGACATCTTCTCAACCTTTAGCTGTTCTCAGGACATTACCTAAATTCGTGTGTGCAGTGGTGATGACAGATAACATTGTCAGTGAACGATGGCTCAGTGACACTGTACAATGAAGCAAAGTGAAGCTATGCTGTTTCCTTTGAAATATTACTTTTTATACTTCTTGTAGTTGCTGTAACTTGTTATATTATGTGCTGCCTGTATGAATAGATATCATTGGGAACATGTAGACTGAGACTACAGACCAACAATCAAATCCTGTTGTCCCCTAGTCTATATAAATTAGAGTTAGAAAATAAATGGCACCAGCTTGCTATCATAATTGAAAACTAATATTAACTTTAAGGATTTTACAAAATACTGCTGTGAAATAGTTAAGAATAATAGCTACTAGGGCTGGGGATATAGTTCAGAAGCACAGCACCTGCCTGGCAAGCACATAGTCTTGAGTTTGATTCCTGGTTAAAAAAAAAAAAGAGAAGAAGAAGAAATATGTTATAGTATATTTAAAAATTCCTTTATTTAATAAAACTGATCAAACTGCTATCCTTATAATGATGAGAGGCTCCATTTTGTGTCTCTTACCTCAGTCTTTCATTAGATACCATGGACCAGTATACTTTGATACAAAGATGTATGTTGCCAGTTTGGTCAATGCAAATTCTGTGATCAAAGTACCCGTTCAATTAACTTTGAAATGTAGTTGGCCAGGCATAGAGCTCAGTGGCATGAGCCTGGCAAGCGCAAGGATCCAAGTTTGACCCCTGGTACCAAAAACAAAAAAAAAAAGTGTAGTGTTTTAGTCGCAATGTTTTTTATGTATCTAATACAAGGTCTATAGAGTCTCACTACACAGATCAAACTTGTAGTGATCCTTCCTGTTTTTTAGCCTCTCAAGTGCTGGCATTACAGGTGCATGCCACCACACCCAATCTCATTCGCCATCTCAGAGTGCACTGGGGGCAGGACTGGCAACTCCCAGCCCCTGCGCCTGCTTAAGCAGGCACTTTAATCCACTGAGGTATCTGGCTGACCCTGGTCACAACATGTTGGAAAATCAGCATTTCTTCAGTTGTTTTCCTAAAAAGTATAAATCATGACATTTCATAACTGCTCAATTATAATTATTTCTTTTGATATAAACACGTGTAACAAAATTCATTTACCACTTATAATTAATCAGAACTGATGATTTCTTATATTTCACAGATTCTTCTCCTAAATGTATGATAAAAGAATTGCCACCAAAAAGGAAAAGAGATACAGGAGAAATGTTCCAATTGGTAATGTTGGAAGCACACAAAATTCATGATATTCAGGAATTGTTCTTCAGAGAAATCCAGGCAGATATACATGACTTTGACTGTCAGTGCACAGCAGATGGAAGACTTGACACAGGATTCTGTGTGAAACAGAAAGAAAATCTCACTGATAGAAGTGATGAACATGGTAGAAAGAATACACGACAGAAACATATTAAAAATTGGTTTGGAATAAGCTTTAAATCACATCTGCCTGAACTGCAGGTACTTGACAGTGAAAAGAACAAATGGAATGAGTGTATGAAATCTTTTAACCAAGGTTCATGTTTTACTACGCATCAGGTAGTCCATGCTGCAAAGAAACAATTTTTATGTGATACATGTGGAAAGGTCTTCAATAAGACAACAAACTTTAGAAATCATCAGAGAATGCATACTGGAGAAAAGCCTTACAAATGTAATGAATGTGGAAAAGTCTTCAGTAAAAAGTCATACTTAGCAAACCATCAAAGAATCCATACTGGAGAGAAACCTTTCAAGTGTAATGACTGTGGCAAAGTCTTCAATCAGAAATCAAACTTTATACGTCATCAGACCATTCATACTGGTGAGAAACCTTACAAGTGTAATGAATGTGGCAAGGTCTTCAGTCTCAAGTCATACCTAGCAAATCATCAGAGAATCCATTCTGGAGAGAACTACAAATGTAATGAATGTGGGAAGGTCTTCAGTCAAAAGTCAAACCTAGCAAATCATCAGAGAATGCATTCTGGAGAGAATTACAAGTGTAGTGAATGTGGGAAGGTTTTCAGTCACAAGTCACACCTCACCAATCATCATAGAATCCATTCTGGGGAGAAACATTTCCAGTGCAATGAATGTGGCCAGGTCTTTAGTCACAATTGCTACCTTACACAGCATCTAATAATTCATGCTGGAGAAAAGCCTTATTTGTGTAGTGAGTGTGGCAAGGGCTTCAGGCAGAAATCATACCTTGAAAATCATCAGAGAATCCATACTGGAGATAAACCTTACAAATGCAGTGAATGTGGTAAAGTGTTCCGTCATAGGGCTTCTCTAGCACAGCATAAGAGAATCCATACTGGAGAGAAACCGTACAAATGTAATGAATGTGGTAAAGTGTACAGTCGCAGGTCACTTCTAGCAAACCATCAAGCAGTGCACACTGGAAAACAACTTTACAAATGTAATGAATGTGGTAAAGTGTTCAGTTGCCATTCAGACCTTGCAAAACATTTGACAATTCATACTAGAGAGAAATCTTAGAAATGTAATGAATATGGCAAGGTGTTCAATCTCAAATCATCCCTAGGCCATCTTCTGAAATTTCATACTTGAGTGAAACCTTAATGAATTTGTCAAGATTTTGAGTCAGATTTGACACTTAGGCGCCAGTGCATTCATAAAGAGTGAGAAGGGCCAACCAGGTAGCTCAGTGGACTAAAGCACCTGCTTAGGCAGACACAGGGACTGGGCTTCAATTCCTGGTGTACCATGCTGGCCCCGCCCCAGGGGTGCCCTGAGGTGGCTAGTGAGATGGGTGGTAGTGCGCACCTGTAATCCCAGCACTTGGGAGGCTAAAAACAGGAGGGTCACTATGAGTCCAATCTGTAGTGAGACCCTGTAGACCCTCTACTAAATACATAAAGGAGTTGAAAAATCTTAAAATCCATGAGTTAGCAAAGCTGTTTGTGTGTAAGTCCAACTAAGCTCTTTAACACATAGCATACTGGAGAAAAGTGGTAAGGGCTTTTGTGACAAGCTAGCTTGGATTTCATTGGAGATACCTACCTGGAGAGCAATCTAATAAGTGAATGAGGCCAGTAGTCATCAGGCACTGTTGGAGCCTTAGAAAACATTGGCCACTTCCCAGTAGGAAGATAAATTTTTATGTAGAACAAAATGAGGCGAGGCTAGAGTTATTTAACACAGCTAGACAAAAGCTAATGCATAGTAGATACAAACCTTGCCAGTGTAGCAATGCCTGAGGGTGAAAATCTGACCTTAGTGTTCAAAAAATTCAAACTGGAAGAAAACCTCACAACTGGGATGGGAGTGTCAGGTCTTTCAGTATGTTTTCAGGCCTCAGAACACATCTGACAATATATCCTCAAGAAAAACCTGGAAAAAAATCAGTTTGGCAAATCTGGTATTCACTCCTTGCACTAGCATATTTCACATAACCTATACCGAAGAGTAACCATAGGAATATATGCAAACTGTATTACAGTTTGCTTAATTCTGGAGAATTTGCACATGAGTGATACCTTACAGATGAAAGTAGCAAAATCTTCATAGAAGTCAAGCAATAATCAATATCCAATCCATACTGTAGAGCAATAAAGAAAACTACAACAGACTTGTAAGCCTTAAGGCTTAAAAAGTATCAAGTTTCATATCTTTGAGGAAGCCATACAGAAGTAGTGGATGTACTAAGGCTTTTATCCAAGCATCAAAACTATTGAAGTGGAATAAAATAAAGTGGAAAGTAACCTTAAAATGAATACAGTCAGTCATCAAGTGTTAATTTTGTTGTCATAAAATGATTTGTTCTGAAGTGAAACCAGACCAATACAATGAGCTTGGAAAGGTCATTTTTGCCAGGCATGGTACATGCCTGTAACCCCAGCATTTGCCAGGCTAAGGCAGAAAGGTAGACTTAAGTTTGAATCCGGCCTGGGCTACAGAGTTTCCAAAGATGCAAAGTTCATTTTAAAAGATGTGTCCTTAGGATTCACCAAAGAATTTTTGCTGTAAAGAACTCTTACAAATGTAATGCTGTGGTAAATTTAACCAAATTGTAAAATGTGTTCCATTTCATGAAATTAATATGAGGAGTAAATGAGTCTTATCCAAGGTGAGACTGGTGTTACATACTACAGAATGCTGTAATCACAAGTTTACATAGTATTTACATTTATGATATTTGTCAAAAGTGCAAGCAAGAACATGTAAATGCCTAGAAACCTTCAGGTTATAAATTATTCTTTATTTTTTGGAAAGCTGACTGTTGTGGTTCATACCGAGGTGTCCTCTAAAGCCTCATCCAGTCATGGGGCAGCTTCTAGACTTCGTGATTAATGATCCAATGCTTGGGTTATGGGTGTAGTACTGTACCCACCCTGGGACTGATAATGTGCATACAATATGAGGAAGCAAGCAAGGCTTTCTGAAAGCTCCCACGGCCGCTGCTCCTCCCTTTGCTGTCTGCTGTTTTCCACCTCCATGGACTGTTGCCTTGTGCCACCCTGCCATGGAGCCAGCTGAGTTTGGACTGAAACCTCCACAAAGTGTGAGCTAAGTAAACCTTTTCTTTCTTATTTTTGGTATTGGGTATTTTGTCCCAGCGATGAGTAAAAAATTAACCGAGACAGTGACAGGTGTTTGAACTTTTTTTTTTTTTTTTTTTCAAAGTTTTATTGACAAACAGATAGCAATGAGACAGTTTCAAATCAAATCGGAAGGACAGTTTCAACAAATAATACACTGCATATATTCTTCTTAGTGGT